>NC_045442.1:2586638-2638662 GCF_002776525.5 Piliocolobus tephrosceles
CCAGGGTTTGGAAAACTCCCCCAGGTCATTCTGATACCATCTTTTCCTTCCTCAACTGGAAATAACTTCCCAGCAAGAGCTTTAACTTTTGTGCTCACTCAGAGGCCCACTGAGTAGGTTAAATTTAACCACTAAGTGGTTAAATTCCAGTGGAAACAGCTGTGGGGAGGCAACATGCAAACAGAGATCCTAAGGGGAGAAGCCACTGAGAATAAATTCATGTAGGGCTCTTTAGTGCATCACAACTTCCAGAAAATTCCTTCCTTACACTGACACATGCACACCCCACATGCTTACACTATTTGGACCCTGCAATCTACTGCATAGCAATAAATACAGAAATGAACCTGTGTATAGGTGGATGTTGGCATCATGGTTATCAGAACAGCATCTATTATGACAGGGCTGGGTAACAGAATACGGCAAATGTATGTGGCATGTCCCTTCCTTGGAATACAAGGCTGTGGTTCAGCGTGGGACTTTTGAAGGACGTTTTATGACAAAGGAAGTGTTCCTTTTATAGCATCTCATGAAAAAGCCACAGATCTAGTGTGATTGTGATATGTTTCCAACACAGCCAGGCCAGACAATTGCAATGTAACAAAAGATGGACAGTGTTCAGTGGGGGAGTTCAGGAGGGACCTTTTTATCCACATAATTACTTTATCTTATAAATTTTCAAAAGTGTTTTATTATTGAGATGACATATTTTGAATGGTGCCTATTTTTTTCTGACTTCAAATCTGTCTATGGCAACAAGTAGATTCCATGACATACTTGGAAAAGCTGCCATCCAGAAGACCGACATCACTAAATGCTGGTGAAGATGTGGAGCAACAGGAACTCCATTCACTGCTGGGGGAATGCAAAATGGCACGGCCACCGTGGAAGACAGTCGGGCAGTTTCTTAAAAAGTGAAACACACTCCTACCATAAAATCCAACAATTGTGCTTCTAAACTACAGCACATCCTGATAATGGAGTATCATTCAACAATAAAAAGAAATGAGCTATCAAGTCATGAGAAGACATGGAGAAACTTTAAATGGATATTGCCAAGCAGAAGATGCCAGTCTGAAAGGGCTAATAGTATTTGGTTCCAACTGAATGGCCTTCTGGAAAAGGCAAAGCTGGAGAGGCCGTAGAAAGATCAGCAGCTGCCAGGGGCTTAGGGGAGGGAGGGATGAACAGGCGGAGGACAGGGGAGTTTAAGGGCTATGATAATGCGTTGTCTGATACCACAATGCATGGTGGTACAATGGCTGTGAAAATGCTCCCTGTGATCCCACAGTGCCTCTGTCCAAACCCGTAGGATGCACAGCACAAAGGGTGAACCCCAGTGAACACTGTGGCCATCATTAACAAGGTGCCATTGTCAGTTCACGAACTGTAACAGAGGCACCACACTGATGCCAGATGTTCACAATGAGGGGAGTGGGGGCATCTATTAGGGAACTCTCTCTACTTTTTTTTTTTTTTTTTTTTTTGAGACGGAGTCTTGCTCTGTCGCCCAGGCTGGAGTGCAGTGGCCGGATCTCAGCTCACTGCAAGCTCCGCCTCCTGGGTTTACGCCATTCTCCTGCCTTAGCCTCCCAAGTAGCTGGGACTACAGGCACCCGCCACCTCGCCTGGCTCGTTTTGTTTTGTATTTTTTAGTAGAGACGGGGTTTCACCGTGTTAGCCAGGATGGTCTCGATCTCCTGACCTCATGATCCACCCGTCTCGGCCTCCCAAAGTGCTGGCATTACGGGCTTGAGCCACCGCGCCCGGCCGGGAACTCTCTCTACTTTCTACCTAATTTTTCTGTAAACCTAAAGCTGCCCTATAACAAATTATATTTAATTTAAAATATCTTTATATGCTCATCATAGGAAATTCCAAAAGAAAGGAGAGAAAATCAGCCGTAATTCTGCCATCTAGATATGTTCATTATCACGACTTTCTTCTATTTTTAACCACATCTGACATCATAGTGTTAAGTGCCTCCTATATGCCTCCAAATTTCTAGCTCTAGCCTGGATGTCTTCCTTGAAATAGGGACTCTACAGGGTATGGCACTGAGCCCATCTGGAAGCAAAGGCTGTCCCCTACCCGTCTGTTCCCAGTAAAGCAGGCAGGATGAAGACATTCAGAAGAGACTCAGAGCTGGCCTCTCCGCCACTCCGCAGGCTCCACAGACTCCGCTCCCTCCTGTGGCTCGCCTCACTTGGAGTAAAACCCAAGTCATCCCCTGCCTGTGTCTACTGGCAAAGCCTGGCTGCCCCCCCACCCCCGGCTTCCTCATCTCCCTGTATTCGGTGCCTTGCACGCTGCACCCCAGGCCTGCTCATCTCCTTGCTGCTCCTGGAAGGCACCACACAGGCACCGGCCGCAGCGTCTTCGCACACCTGCTTCTTCTGTAGGGGTCAGCAGGGCGCCTCACCTTGCCTCATGCAGACTTTTACCTATTTTTTCCTTCCCAGTAGGACTTTCCTGGCCACCCCAGTCACAACTGAGGTCCACACACCAAGGCTAGATGCCCCCTTCCTGCTTTCTCACCATTCCCACCAGCCTGGAAAGTACAGAAAATCAACAAGAAGAATGAGCACCCTGCCTCTTCCCTCCCTGGGAGGAACTCCCCTGAAGGCCAGCCTTCCCAGTGTTTGGTTCACTACTCTGTCTCAAAGAGCTAGAGCTGGAAAATGCCTGGTACTTGTCAGCCAAATAAAGACTGGTTGACTGAATGATGATACATTGTAGGAATCTATATAGTTTTTAGCTTGTTTTATTTATCTACTGTATCATGAGACATCCACGATGGCACTAATGATCTTTCTTGACGTGTTCATACTGACCATTGACCATCCCATGCATGGTGCGCCATCCTTCGTGCAGCTGTCCAGCTTTTGCTGATATTTCTAGCTCCACATTCTACCCCTGTATCCTAAGGCACTGGGCATGTGGGTGGGTTGCGGGAGAGGACGTGCCAGATCAAGAGTTGTGAATTATATCAAGGTTTTAAAAACATGTTTCCAAATTGCTGTCCAGAGCTGGCCAGGCTAAGCTTCCACCATTTATGTAAAATGGCACCTACAAAATACTTCTTAGATACCACATTTATTTGGGGGAACTGAGGAGTCTTTTAAAAGAAAAAATGTTTTACTGAAAAGGCAGAGGAAGAAGCAAACTTTCAGATGCTTCCGCTGATGTTAGAAGAGATGCCCGATTCCAAGCTTGCAGTCTGACTCCTCTCAGGGAGCAACCCATGCTGAGCTGGGTGTGGGTTTCTCCCCTGCAGCAGCTGGTCTGGTGACCGGCCACTCCCTGCAGGGCCCAGCTGAGCCTGGCACCCTCTGGAAACCTGTCTCACAGCTGCCCCTTCTTCCAAACCCCCACTGTCTTATGTGGCACTGCTGGGCCTTCCCCGGCGTCTGTTCCAAGTCACTGCATGCTGTTCATGGTCACTTCTGATTAGGTACTTAACACACGGGCACCAGGGACAAGTGGTTTCTCTGTAAGACACCTGGATCCTGGCTCGTTCCCTGGCAACTGTAAGCCTTGTGGCTCACTGAGCATCACATGGCCCTGTATGTGTGCTGGGTGTGTGTCAGCATTTTGCAGATGGAGAACTCATCACACAACCATTTGTTCTGCGGACAGTGGCACATACTGTGGGCTTCCATTAAAGAGGGGTAGTGCCCCCTCACCTGTTTTCTGGGGGCTGATATCTTGCAGTTGCAAGATGGGCATCTGTCACCCATAGCCCTGGGCATCCCCTTGCTGACCCTTTGCATCCCTCTTCCGCAGGTGGCTGCCATAACAGCCTTAAGCCGACCAGCAGCCCCGCCATCACCATCGCCACCGCTGCTGCCGCTGCCATGGTCTCCATGGACCCTGAGAGCCTCCGGGGCCCGTCCCCCGCCAGTGTGCAGCCGCGCCACTTCCTGACCTTGGCACCCATCCAAATTCCCCTCCGGACGTCCCCCTTCTCAGGTAGGCTCAGAGTGCAGTCCCGATGCCCGGTGCTGCCTTAGTGAGGGCGCCGTGGCTTTCTTGTTAGACGCCACTGGCCTGGGCCCAGGTGCTGTGGGACATGAAGCCCAGCTCCGGTTGAGGGGGACACATTCGGCTGGGATCGTGTGGGCTTTGCTTGACTTCAGACCCTGCAAATGGACCTGACTCCACTGAGCCACCTTGTCAGGTCCACCCTGGCACTTCCTGCTGTAAAGCCAAGGTGAAAGTTTCCGTTTGAGGAAATGAGGCTTCTCTTTACTAACGGGAATTTATGGGGAGTCATGCGTGGTCTGGAAGTGCAAGGACCCCAGAAAGTTGTGATTTTCTTGCGCAGGACGTGGAGGCTGGTGTGCTGGAGCGGAGCTGGGTGTGTGAGCCCAGAGCCAAGCTGCACGCCGCTCCCCCCAGGCCGCCCACTTGGCTTGCCTTCTGGCCTGTGCTGGACACAGGGGCTGGGGTCCCACCCACCGTGACAGCCTGGAGTACGAGAGGCTTGGGCTGCCACAAAGGCATTTGAGCTCATCAGTGCAGTGGATGTGCTCCCTTTCTGAGATGTCCTCAGGGCAGAGGCCAGAAGGGTGGCCATTCTGGTGTCCTGAGAGGTGCATTGATGAGGCACTTGGAGTAGATGGGAGGCCCTGGGTCCCATCTGCAGCTCTGTTGTCCCTATGGGTTCACAGGCATGCGTGTCCATCCAGTAACTGTAACCTGCACGCTTCGGGACCCAGACACCCTTGTAAAATGCCTGTTTCTCCAAACTTAGCAACATCTCCATTAATTTGGAATGACAGTGCCAACTCCCAGGAATTGAGGATTTACTCTATTATTTTGGTTTCAGTTCTTCATGTGAGATGGTAAAACTTGTAGAGAAATGCCATGGAAGATTGTATTAATATCATTAATTGCTAGATTATGAGTAGCAGGAAATGAACCACTAGACTGTGACAGACACACACACAAATATATACATACTGGTTCATGGTAGAAACACAAACAGCCTAGTTCCACGACTTTCCGATTTTTGGAGTGTCTGCAGTTTGTTGACTTTGTTGCTAGTAAATCTAATACGGTCTTTTTCAACAGTGGACCTTCGGCGTTCGCTATTTCTATGTTGGCCTGATGAATTAGTTGATAAGTAGGATATTGTATTCTGAAGATCAAAATCGTATTTCTCTTTCAGCACGTCAGTGAGCATGCATTTAGGGTGTGATGGAGAAAATAAATAAAACACATGGATAATCTCGGAGTGAAACATAAATTGCAGCTGTGTCAAGAATTTGGTTAAAGCTACCAGTCCACTGACATATATTAGGGATGACTTACTGTTTTCAGAGGAAAATTAATCTTAGAACCAAAAGCTGTGTACCTCAGGGGCACCTCACTTTCTGTATCTCTTACATGATTTATAAGGTGACATAACAATTAGGCATCCTCTCTTGTTTGCCTTTTATAAGGTTCCATGATCAAATTTGCTATAACGTGCATTCAGTTAGAATGAGGCCAGCACCAACGTTATCTGTCCTGTAGATAACTGGAAAAATGGGCTGACAGGAAGATGAAAGGGGCGTTACTCTGAAGGTAGCTCCTAAAATTGCCTTCCCATTGCTGGCATTGATCCATCTGACCTGGAAACCCTGCCCCACAGGAGAGGGTGCAGGTTGAAGTTGAAATACCACCAGGAAGCTGGGTCTGAACCGGCGATGAGCAGATCTGAGCTGTGAGCAGCGTGGCCCATCCCAGGCTTCACGGGTGGGTGCGGTGCTGCCAGGGGCGCCCCTGGTGAGGGCTCCATCGGGAGGTGGGACTGCCTGGTGGTGCCGTCCTGGCAGCCACCTCTGGACTTGGGAGCAAGGCTGTCATGCCCATGAAGAAAACCATCCTAACATGTCCCTGGGGTACTGTTTGAAAACCAAGACTTGATGAGATGGGGGGATAGAGAGCTGGCCTGTCTGCAACCTTAGGGCTGTTTTCTAAACCACCCCAAGAGTCCTACAGAATGATGGGAGCAAGGCGTCGTCTCTGCTGATGGGTGGTCTCAGCGAATGCCCAGGCAGCCCCCTAGGAAATTTCTGACACCCCTTAAAATAAATGAACTGGGCAGGGGCAGGACAAGGATGAGCTATCCCGTGAAGGGGTGGGTGGAGGGAGTGGCCTCCGCCTGGGGGAGAGGAAATAGAAGGACATCAGTGCGAAGCAGGTGCTGATGGACTCAGAAGAACACAGCTCACTCCAATGTTTGCTCTATATTCAAACGGATTTTATAGAAGGTTGTGACCTTTAATTTATCTACAGAAGAATTATCCTGTTTTTATTTGGAAGATAATTCCGACTTTATATAAGTGAGCTTGACTGTCGTACTTATATCCTTGGCTTTGGTATAAAAGTCAGTAACCTCAGAGCTCCACGTGGTCCCCAACTGGAGACAGTTCTGCACCCCAGAGGATATTTGGCAGTGTGACTCTCCGTGTGTTTTGGTTGTCATGACTTGAGGGTTGCTACTGGGATCTGGTGGGTAGAAGCCGGGGAAGATGCCACAATCCTACAACCCCCAGGCAACCCCCATGGTAGAGAATCATCTGGCCCAAAGTATAGGTAGTGGCTCTGTGGAGAAACCGGGGTTTGTATTATTCGAACCCTGCGTAAGGCACCGTGAAAAGCTGTCTGGGTACCCGGATATGCTCATCTGGCAGAGTTAATACCCTGACCGTGAAGGAGCAGGCTGTGTGTTGAAAAGAGCCCACAGTCATAAAGCTTGCATGGAATTCGGTGCCTTGCACGAGATTTAGCTTAACTAAGATGCCACATAAAGCTTAAAGAGCCCGTGACCAGGTCCGGAGTCAGCCGTGAACCGGACTTCTCTTTCAGAGTGGCGTCAGCACGGGCGGGAAGGCTGGTCCCTGCTGCCCTCCCAGGGCACGGGGTGTCCCTTGGCCTCTGCTTCACAGGGGTCTGTTTACCAGGCTGGCCCCTCCCAGGCAGTGGGTCACCAGCAGAGGTCACGTCTTTCCATCCCCACCTGCCTGCACCCAACGCAGCAATTCCCCTGACTCCAGGGACAGCGCTCCCTTCTGCACGTTGATAGGCCCAGCAGAGCCTGCTCCTGTTCCACTCACTCACAGAGCTTGTTTCTTCCCTCCCTCCCTCCCCTTGTGTTCCTTTCCCTTTCTTTCTTTCCTTCCTTCCTTCCTTCTTCCTTTCCTTTCCTTTTCTCTTTCTCTCTCTTTCTTTCTCTCTCTCTTTCTTTCTTTCTTTCTCCCTCTCTCTCTCTCCTTCCCTCTTCTCTCTCTTTCTTTTCTTTTCTTTCTTTCTTTTTCTTGAGACGGAGTCTCAATCTGTCGCCCAGGCTGGAGTACGGTGGCATGGTCTCAGCTCATTGTAACCTTCGCCTCCTGGGTTCAAGTGATTCTCCTGCCTCAGTCTCCCCTGTAGCTGGGATTACAGGTGCACACCCCCATGCCCAGGTAATTTTTGTATTTTTAGTAGAGACGGGATTTCACCATGTTGGCTAGGCTGGTCTTGAACTCCTGACCTTGTAATCTGCCCACCTTGGCCTCCCCAAGTGCTGGGATTAGAGGTGTGAGTCACTGTGCTCAGCCAAAGTGATTCTTCTTTTAAGATAGACAACATTCATTTTTAAAATTTGGCCCACCATGACTGAAGCGTTCAAGTGAGAAGAGTGAAATATGAGTGAGTACTTTCAGTCTCTGGTAGAGCAGATAACTACCACATAGATATTAAAAAGGGCCATCTGCCTGGGAAGCCATTTGCCACCTGTTCTTTGCTTCCAGAACTATTTAATGGTTTAAATTTAACATTTTGTCCTGCCACAGAACAGCTGGGAAGTGACTATTTTTTTGTTCTATCAGTAACTTACCAGCCAAGCTACATAACAAGTCAGAAAGTCTCCAAGCCAGAATTCTACCACACAGCCTTTCACGTGGCTGTCAGCTTTCCTCATTAGCAAAATCTGCAGATGCTGAAACAGGTTCTATAACAACAGTAATTCAGACATTTGGGAATAAGGTCTTTTTTAAATCATCCAGGAATTGTTTCCTCCTCCACTATAATCAAAAATGTCATAATACATATTAACATTTTAAAGATTTTCAGAGACAACAATACTGTAACAATATAATTGCTTATACCTCAAGATTCCTGAAACTCATCGGGCTTGTGCAGGAAAGAAGTGTTCATTTCTGATGGAGGATTGAGTTACCTCTGGTGGAAAACTTACTGGATTTAAACAAAAAAACCAACAAAACCCTTTTGCATAGTTTGTCATGCATGATAAGTGAATTATTACTGAGAATGCAACCGCAAGTGTCTGAGCCGGCATGATTACGTTTAGGCGTATAAGGAGCAGACTTTTCTAAATGGAGACCCGGTTGTTGGGCTCCAAAGGGGAGAGCTGCTTTCACGGGGAAATCACTCCCATGAGCAAGGTCTGGCTCACTCATCTAGGAAACGATGCTCCTGGGACCTCGCGTTCTTTCTGAGCTGCTCCACTCCCTGTGCCTTCCCTGAGAATCACCCTGCACTTTACGTTAGCCATCTCCTCTGTTAGCTCCAATTCACCCTCTCGTTGAAGAAAAAATGTGGAAATATATCACGCAGGCCACAGCATGCATAAGGTTATGTCCAGTATAGAGAATACTAATACAATAGGCACCCAATGCCTCCCTCTGAGTCTAAGAAACTTGATGTTTCCAGTATCCCAGGCCCTGCCCCCAGCCTCACCTCCTGCTCACCCTGGAGGTCACTGCTCCCCTGAAGACGTGCCAATCATTCCTTTGCTGTTTTTTAAAAAAATATGTTTACCCCATGCATTATCTCTAGACAATATATTGCATACTTCAGTTTTTGTTAATTTCACATAAATGTTAGCATCGTTTGTGCATTCTTCTGCGATGGCCTTTTCACTCAGATACGTGCTTTCTTTACAGTCGTCCCTGCTGGTATGTGCAGCGGTGGGACCATCCTGTTCACTTTTGTGCAGCATTTGTTTGTATGAAGTCATATAATGCCTTGTCCTACTGGCCAGTGGTTCCTCCACTGTTCAGGCCTCAGCTCCAGCACACGGCCCTAGTCCTCCCATCCTGAAGTGGCCCATGAAACGAACTCCTTCTCCTCACTGTTGCGTTTGCTTTTCAGCATTTATCATCACATGCAATTCTCTTCAGTGTCAATTCCTGGCCTATTTTCTCTCCCACACTGGCATGTCAGACCCTGAGGGGCGGGGTGCTCCCATATCTATTCACCACTGAGGCCCTGGTGCCGGGAACGGTTCTCGGCACAAATTTGCCTCTCACTGACTCTTTGTTAATGAACGGCATCCAGTCACACCTGTGCTCTGTGGCTACGACCCTCTCCAACGACACTCTGGGGTGTTGGTTGACAGTTCTCTGTGTTCTCTATGAGACAGTGCAGAGATGGCTGCCCTGCTCCACAGACACTCACCCCACACCCACTCAGCCCAGTCCTAACAAACAGACAAACGTAGTCAGGAAGCGTTCAGCACAGCGGACGCTGCATCACTCAGCCCCTGAATATGCTGCTCAGCTCAGCATTAACCAGAATCTCTAATGGGAAGCTCAGGCAGAGAGTGAGGTGATCATGCCCCAGTCACCACAATCTTTAGGGATTCGAATTTCCCGGAACCCAAAATTTTCAAGCTGAAAGGCCTGTGGACTCTGGACAACCGATTCCATTACTTAAAACTGGGGGGCAGGGTCAAAGGCCACTGAAGACCAGTTTACCTAAATCCCAATACAAGTGAGGAGCAGAGTGAGGGTGGAACTCAGCAATCCTTTGCCAAGGATTTTCCCAGGATGTCTTTCTTCTGCACCATTGGCAGTCCCACCCACCAGCTGTAATTCCTGTCCGTCTAGAGAGCCACTGTGCTAAAATCAGTAACCCAGTGGCTGCGATGGTAGCCGGGCTCCCGGTGCTAAAGGGACACTGGATAACTTCAGCTGTGCCAGGAGAGCCGATGAGAGGCTGGATGCCTGCTGTGCTGAGGACCCTGGGGGAGAGTCTGTGACTGGCCCAGCAGGGAAGACGCCAGGGCCTCACTCAGGCACACGGCGGTACGTGCTGCCATCCCTGGGGGTCCCTGTGGTCTTCAAGCAGGGGCCAGATTTAGAAGCGCCCCTGGAAGGAGGGTGGGGAAATAGTTGGTCTGTAGACAGATCAGGGAGGAAGGAGGTCGCCCATGGCTGCTCTAATGAAAGCACTGTGTGAGGAGGCTGGTCGCTGTGCAGATCGTGTTGCTGTAGCCAGACAGGACATTGTCATAGAGTACTCACTGCAACAGGAGTAGCAGCTGCTTCCCGGGCCAGGCCACTTTATTTAATTTGTGATAACAGCACTGTTGGAAATGGTATCCATGGTGGGTGGCCGTCAGAAGCGGCGAGTGACATGTGCTTCAGGACTCGGTGGAGGAGGCGGTCCCTGATGGGGACTCGTTGGAGGCGTCCAGTCCGCAGCTCACACTGGAGAGTCTTCCGGTCCCAACACTGAAATAGACCCCTTTGGTGCATGAATGAGATCCATGCCCTGGGGGAGGACAGCCTGTGTTCAGTAGCATGCAGGCCTGTGTTCGCCCAGGGGTCTGGATGGGAGAAAGCTGACATTTCAGGCCCATGTTCCATCCAGGGGTCTGGGTGAGAGAAAGCTGACATTTTGCTCTCCATGCTTAAACTTCTAGAGACTGTGTGGGAGTTGCTTTGAACAAACATCCCTAAAGCAACATTGGTGCTTCAGAGTAGTACAGTGGTGGAAAACTGTGCGTCAGGTCCTCAAACAGTTACACATGGAATTACCATGGGACTCAGCAATTGGAATCAGGGTCTCAAGCAGATATCTACTCGAGTAAACATGTTCGTAGCAGCATTATTTACTATTCCACAAATGATGAAAGCAATCCAAGCATCCATTGATGGGTGCATAGATAAAGAAAATGTGGCATATCTATATAGTGAAATATTATTCAGTCTTAAAAAGCAGGAATTGCTGGCACCTGCTGCCGCATGGATGAACCTTGAGGACGCGATGGTCAGTGAAACAAGCCTGTAGAATTCCACTTATCTGAGGCTCCCCATCGGATTCACAGAGATAGACAGCAGAAGGGTGGTTGCCAGGGACTGGGGGAAGGGGAACAGAAAGTCAGTGTTGAACCAGGACAGTTTCTGTTTGGGAAGGTAAAATAATTCGGAGTGTGGGTGGTGGTGACGGCTGGCATTAAGTACTGCAAATGTGCTTAATGCCACTGAACTGTACACTTCAAGATGGTTAAGACAGTAAATTTCGTGTTATGTATATTTTACCACAATAAAAACAATAAGAAAAGGAGGCGTGTTCTCATATGCACATGAATGAAGTTTATTTGAGGGACCTTGGAGAGGGTCAGAAGAACAGCGTTAAGTAAGAAGTGGTGAAAACCTCTTACTGCTTCTACCCTTCGTGGTACCTTCCATTTCTGCGTCTCCTCTGATCAGCTGTGCTAACAGTCTTTCCAGCGGCCCAATTTCCGGTGCCGTCAGCCATCCGGAGCACAGCGGAAACTGAGGTATGAAGGAGAAAGGAGACCTGTGAGCCTGGGTGAGGGCGGCTGGCTCAAAGCGCACGTACTGTCCTGGAGGTGGCTGGCAGACTGCATGGGGTCTGCAGAGAGCAGGAGACAGCAGGGCCTGGGGGCTGGCCTGAGGTCTGTTGTGAGCAATGTGGTTTGGGAGACTGTCCAGCTAAGAAGGAGACCCCAGGTGTCTAATGCTCTGCAGGCGGCTGAAAGTTTAGTAAATGTTGATGACCAGAAGGCTGAGTGAGCTCATAGCAGGCAGCACTTCTCACTCCCTAAGGATTCTCAGCGAAGGAAGCAGCAGAGGCAGAGGGGCTGTTGTGAGCTGGGTTGGGAGGAGGGGCAGGGGGAAAGGGGGCAGAAAGTCAGGACTGGCTCCCGGCACAGGCAGGCAGCCCCGTGAGCTGGGGTTCCTGGCCTGGGCAGAGGGGCGGGAGTGGTCAGGGCCACGGCAGAGCTCCTGGGGAACGAGGGGGTGGCAGCGTGGAACCTGGACCCCTCTGCTGCCATTACGTTTCCTGGAACTTCTCAGTGCCTTGAAAGGAGCACCGTATACCAAAGGTGAGTGGGTTCCCTGAGATGGACCCACGGCCTGAGAGCATAATAATGTTCCCACAAGCTGGAGAATTTGGCTGGGCCTCAACTCTCCCAGGCATGAGCCATCTAGCAGCACAGGTGGGAAGCGGAGCCTGGTGCTGGTGGGGAAATGAGAGAGCTGCAGAGAGAAGGACTTCACATGCCCGGCGTGTCCTATGTCACACGGGGCTTGAGAAAGAGCAATGTGGTTTGGGAGACTGTCCAGCTAAGAAGGAGACCCCAGGTGTCTAATGCTCTGCAGGCGGCTGAAAGTTTAGTAAATGTTGGCGACCAGAAGGCTGAGTGAGCTCATAGCAGGCAGCACTTCTCACTCCCTAAGAAGTCAACGAACAGGGCGCTGGGCTCCTGGGCTAGGAGGAAGAGAGGCGAAGAGGTGCTTAGGGCAGGCCCGGGCAGGTGGCCGCTGTCCACCAGTTCACCATCCCTTCCCTGCTGCAGCTCAAGACTGGCTCCACCTACACCTGGGCAGGCGATGAGTGGCGGCCAGGACTTGGTTCACAACCCACGTGTGTCTCCTCAGGATTCCCTGTGTTCTTAGAATGAGATTCCCCAACTAGGATATACCGGCTACCTTTCCCTGTGGAGGGTCTGATTAGCACTGACTTAGAACCCTGAGGAAAGAAGTGGAGAAGCATAAATAAGAAAAGGAAAATAGCCCATGATCCCTCCACCTCAAGTGAACATCTACAAACCTCTCAAAGGCTCCGGCTCTGTGTGTGACAGATTAGCCTGCATCTGTGAGGCCACATCTCGCATGAAGCACTTGCAATTCCATTTTACTTCTTTAAGATTATGAACCTACAGACCAGTTGCAGAAGCCCCACCCAGTCTCAGTGTGGACAGCCTCCGGGAGGATCTGCAGGGGAGTAAGGTGGGCTCTGCCAGCCCCCGTCAGGCGTGCACGCAGCATGCAGCTTCACGTGAGTTGGGCTGGGCTCCTGCCTGGTCTGTGGTACCTCACTGGTGCCCTGTGACTCAAATCGTGCGGCTTTATTCCTCCAAAGTGTCCCTGGCTGCCCCGAATGGTGTTTGCTCCTGCGTTCTTTCTGAATGCCGGGGCAGGTGTGTGCTCCTTTCTGGGAGCTTTCTTTGCTGAGAGGAGACGGTGTTTGAATTATTCTGTGCACAAGCAGAGAGTGCTGCTTTCTCTCCTCAGGTTCTTATTTGCCAGGCGGAATGCTTTCGCTTTCCTGCAACGATTTGAAAAGGAGGGGAACGCAGCCTCGTCTGCTCAGGTCAAGCAAGCCAGTAACGTGTGAGGCAGCAAGTGTGACTGTCATACCCATGCAGCTCCCAGCCAGGTAGAACCGGGGGGGAGAGTGGGTGGTGATTTCAGTTTTGACTGGTGATATGGAGTTTGAAAGTTTGCACAAGTAGAAAGAAAGCTTACTTCTGAGGCTTTCAAAAAAGAACAAAATTTATAATAATTACAAAAAAAAAAAAAAAAGAAAGAAATGTGCTACTGGGCTGCAAGGACCCCAGTGTGCGTTTGCCATGGTTAGAGAGCGCCACTGTCCTCCAGGGACTCAGGGATGCTGCTTTAAACAGCTGTTGGGGACCCGAGTGGAGCCAGGGCCCTGGAATCTCCTATGCTGGGGTAGCCGCATGGCTTTCCAGAGCTTGCTGTATTCCCTTTATTTTTCTTTCTTCAACAGTGATATTGCCTCTGCTAAGAAGGCAGGAGCAATCACTTCTATTTGCTTAACACAATGAACTCTAGCATGATGCGAAAAGTAAACCTGAGCTTTTGTAAATAAATCATTTTGTCCCACACCCCCACACCTGATGAACCAGTGAGCTGCCCTGCTTCCGCTGAGTCCCTGCTGGATTCCCAGCATTAGGCTGGGTTCTGGCTGTTTACGAGTGAGCGCGAGAGGGAACCTTTTCCCTTAGGACTCAGTGCCCCAAGTCAGAGGCATCGCCTCTGTGCCCAGGTCAGCTCCATCACATCCTGCCTCTCCGGTCCTGCCGCGGGCTGGCCTGGGGCACCATTCCAGGGCTGGGCATGACCTGCAGGGCTGGGCACCTCTAGTCAGAAGGCGACTCTGAGACAAAGACTGGATGTGAGCACAGGTTGGGGGGACTGTGATGGGAGCCGAAGGAGCCTCTGCCGGGCGTGACACCCCATGGCACTGGGGGCTCAGCGCTGCCAGAGACTTGGGCAGAAAGCCTAGTGCAGATTCAGAGTGTCCCATTCAAGGAGCAAAGTTATGTATTTCCCACTGACTCTCAGCCGTATGTATCTGAGGGCAGCACGAGGGCCCTCACTCCCTGTCTTCCTGCCTGCCCCGGACTAGGCCCAGATGGGCCTCCAGCCAGACACAGGCCAAGGCAGAGTCTAGGGGATCCCGGGAAAGGGCCGTTGGCCTGTGTGGGGGAGGCAAGGCTACAGGAAGGCACCGGGCACCAAGTGTGGCTGACGGGTGGATTGTGGCCCTCGGAGCCAAGGAGGGCAGAGAGAGATCAGCCTGGTTTGCTTTGTGACTTCTCAAATTCATAATTAATACAGCCTCAGTGCTAGGGACATGGAGACCTTTCTGTCATTGTCACAGCTCTGACATTTCCTGCCAAGGCCTGGGTCCAGGTCCCGGATGGCATCTGTGTCGTGTGTGTGTGTGAGTCGTGTG
Source organism: Piliocolobus tephrosceles (assembly GCF_002776525.5). Lineage (NCBI taxonomy): Eukaryota > Metazoa > Chordata > Mammalia > Primates > Cercopithecidae > Piliocolobus > Piliocolobus tephrosceles. The sequence continues at coordinate 2,601,432 of NC_045442.1, forward strand.
TGTGTCCTGTGGGTGTGTGGGTGTGAATTTATCAGTGTGTGTGAGTCATGTGGGTATGTGGGTGTGTTTACCAGCGTATGTGAGTGTATGTCGTGTGTGTGTGAATTTGCCAGTGTGTGTGTCATGTGTGTGCGTGTGTGTGTGCATATGAGTCGTGTGTGTGTTGTGTGTGTACGTGTGTGTGCACGTATGAGTCGTGTGTGCGTGTGTGTGTGCACGTATGAGTAGTGTGTATGTCGTGTGTGTGTGCATGTGTATGAATCATGTGGGTATGTGGGTGTGAATTTACAGTGTGTGTGTGAGTTTACCTGTGTGTGTGTGAGTCGTGTGTGCATGTGTCTGTGCGTGTATGTACCTGAGTCATGTGGGCGTGTGGGTGTGAATTTACAGTATTTGTGAGTGAGTGATCTGATTGAGGCCATGGCAGGAGACAGGGAGAATTGGTGCTGCTGGAGGTGGGGATGGAGAGAGAGCCTTGTTTGAGAATCAGGTTTGAGAACCGTTTGGAAAAGGGTAAACGGACCAGATGTGTGAACTGATCAAGGATGGACGATGGGGACAGAGAAGGGAAAGCTCATCTGCTCTAAAATCTTTTGAGTGTGCTGCCATCCTTGAGGGTGGTCATTCATCCAGGGTTCTTTTCACCACATTTGCTCTGCCTTGTCCTTCTCACCATCTGGTAACTCCTTGCCACAAAAGCCTTATCTCATGTTTGTAAGCTCCAGAGGCCTGACCAGGGGTGGGTCTTGCCAGAGTTCAAGAATCACTTGGTTCTTGACTGAGGACACTTAAGGAAGGAGCTCCTGGGGACAGAATAGGAATTAAACACAGCCTGGCACTGGTAGGTGTTGCTGATTACACATGGGTGTTTCAGAATGTGATAATGGTAGAAAGGAAGGTGAGGATATAATTTGCTGTGGCGAATGTGTAAGACTCGAACATCTGATACTCAATTTATAGTAATTAGAGGAAACTAATGTACACAAGCAAGCCACTTTGTGTCTGTCCAACACAGGGTACCTTGGAGTAGGCACAGCGTGGGCCACCACCTCCAGTGAAAATGTGCCCGTCGCTGTGTGTGGTGTGGATGTGTGTGCACGTGTGTGTGCATATGTGTTTAATTCAGTTTACTTCCGTGTTTTGGGAGGGCACTGTGGCACCTGGGCTTGGTGGCTGCTGAACGAGCTGGCATACTCCCCTCCCTACATCTCTCACCCCACGAGTTTGGGACTCTGTTGTGCAACAGCCCGGGGGCTCGGCTGAGGGGGCACCTGCTATTTGGTTTCAACTCTGAGTCTCATAGTCCTGTCCCCTGAGTGTGTGACCCCCACCTCTATGCTCCTGGCAGGAGGATGCCTTGTGGGGGTGTGTGGCTGGGAGGCCATCTCACACCTGGGGTAGCCCAGCCTCAAGGCTGGAAGGTGGCTGCCCGATTCCTCCTCTTTGGACCAAGCTCCTTTGCTACGGACTTCTGCCACATCCCTGACTGATCCCGGAGTTCTGGCTCAGGCAGGCACCCATCACCGGAGGAGGAGCTCCCTGTGGGGCAGGGGAGGGAGAGGAGGAGATTCCCAAGCCCCTAAATTGTACCATCCTTCTCCAACTGGGAAACACCTCCGCTCACCAGCCTTTCCGCATCCTCGTGGAGACTGTAGTGTGCCGTCCCAGTCATGTGGGGCCTGCCCTGCCCACCTCTCAGCTCCATCACTGGGTCCCACCCAGCCTGGCCAGCAGACCCGTCCCGGTCCAGCGTGGCCACCGTCTCCTGCATGCACCTGCCCCTCTTCTCTCCTTGCTCAGCACTTCCTGAGCCCCTTGGACCCCAGCCTTCCCTCATGGTACTCACCATGCTTCTGGCCAACAATCACTTGTCCTCCAGCACTCAGCTTATGCCGCCCCGAGAAAGCCTCACTGAGTGCAGCCACCCCTTTGCCACTGTCGTGCACGAGGTGCCATCTCCCCTCTGGGCTTTGAGCCATGCCGCCTGGCTGAGGTGCAATCCCCCTCCAGCCAGTGGAGGAGCCCAGCCAAGGCTGTGGCTCTCGTGAACCCAGCAGGGCTGGTGCTCTGTGTCTCACCAGAGCCTCAGTGCTTCCAGAAGACCCAGCACTTGGGGGCTCTCGGCCTCTGTTTACCCCATCATTCCCGTCAACTCAGCCAAGGGCCCTGGGCCTTGCTCCTTGGCGCTGCCTGCTCTGGGAACTCTTCCCACCTGCACTCCCATCCACCAGAGGCCTCTGCCGCCCAGGCCCTTGCAGGACTCCTGGCCAGCCCTTCCATGAGGCCCTGCAACCCACAGAACTCTGATACAAAGGCCCCACGTGCACTTCCCGCCCACTGCACCCCTCCCGCCAACTCCGAACTTGACCAGCTCTTTATGAGGATGATACACTAACCTGTACCTAGGAGCAGTGGCAGGAGCCCCTCGGGAAGGCCCCTCCTGGTCTGAGCTGTTGCCACTGAAGGTTACCGGAGAGTCACGTGGCAGCAGCCTGTGGGCATAACACGTGGTTTCCCAGGGAGAGCCGTGAGCTGCGGCCTTGGTCACATTTCCTGCCCTTGCCCCCGGAGAGCCGCCCCCTCGTTTTGGGTGGAAATGTAGAAGGTTCGAGGGAGGGAAGCCTTCTTCAAGGGAAGTGACCGTGGGCTCTTAAGACGCTAACGTCGACTTCAACTTCTCAGTTCTTTTAAAAAATTATTATTTTAAACCAATTAACAAGCCATGATGTTGGCTGTTATTCCCAAAAATAATTTATCATAAACAAGCTCAGAGAATCCCAAAGAGGTAGGCCCGGCCACGCTGCCCGGTGGATTAAATGCTGTAATTAACATTGCTCCTGCAGGCTCCTTTCATCTCACTCTTTAATTAGGTTTTGCTGACACTTTTTCTGGTGTGTGTCACAGTGCCCCGCTCTGCACACTGGTGGCAGCAATACCAATGAGACCCTTTCAGGAGCTCAGAACCTCCCACCAGGCTCCCGTCAGCCAAGATCTGTGGCTGGGGAGCACCGCAGCAAGCCCATTTCTTGGGTGGAGCTGGGCTTTGTCCAGGTGCTGCCAGCAGCTGAGGGGCTCCCCAACTTCCCTGTGCCCAGCACACTCCCACTCGGTCCCCCTGCAGCATCTGCCTCTATTACTGATGCTCCTCCTGTTCTGCAGTGTCCTCAGCAGGAAGACCCCTGACCCTGCTTGTGCCCATGGAAATGGGATTTCACAGTTCCCTGCCCATCTCGGGGGTGGCAGCATGGAGAATCTAGGCAGCTGCTGAAGTCTTCTCTCGGCTGGGAGACACCTCGGCCCACTAGTCCATGGCACTGTTGAACGTGCACAGGTGACTTCGTCCACAGATAAAACTCTTTCAGCCTGGGCCAGGATTTCAATGACTGTGAGCTCTGGAAGCCCTCCCCAACTGGCAGTCCTCCAGGGAGTGCCACGGCACCCTGGGCGTTACTGAGACTCAAGTCCTGGCCATGGCTGGAAGGGGCTACCACCTGGAGAGCTCACTGCCATCTACTCTGGAGACAAACTCCAGTTGTCCCTCCACCTCAACCATGGGGTCATGACGCTTCTTGCAGTTTCTTCCAGCGCACCTTAAAGAATCTTAGCCAGCTGCTGAGAGGCCTCTCCCCGCCTACCCCCAAAGCACCCCCGACTCTGTGTGCTCCACTCCCCTAGAGCTGCCTGCTCTGAACGTAAACCTCCCTCTCCCCTGGATGAACACCCTTAACCCCTCGGATGAAAGCATGTGCCTGTTCCATGTGGGAGCACCTGACACTTCTGCTCCTGGCATTTCTCATGCTTCATGGTCACACCTTTTCATAGTTATTTTTACACATGTGCCTGTACCCTCCCACGGAGGGAGATGGCTGGTGATGAGCGAGGGCCTCCTGCCCCAGGACCCCGGGCCCCCACTCCCAGGCAGCCTCTTCCAATCGATGCAACTTTTATTTTACGTTTTGCACTTTTGTGAGTTAACTTTTCTGTTATAATGACACAGTTGATATCGTGATCTCCGGGTGTGTCAGTTTTAGACGATGGCTGTTGACATCCTGTAAAAGGAAGATAGTTTCATTGCTTGTTGCTGCACAGCCAAAACCTTAGCTTTTGTGGGATAGCAAACCATCCCCAAATAGAGTGGTTTCGAATAATGGCTGTTTATGTAGCTCATGATTTTGTGAATCTCCAATTTGAGTGGGCTCAGTTGGACAGTTCTTGGGCTTTTCTCAGTGATTTATCTCATGGTTTTTGTTATTTCGAGCCCAGCTCAAATTACTGACCCACAAATCACGAGTTAATAATGTGTCCCTTGTGCATCAGGTCAGCTGCCATTTTGCCTGGTGGCTGACAGGCTGAGGATGGTTATCACTTACATGCGTCTTGGTGAGAAGAGGGTGTCTGGTCACGTGCCTCTCACATCAGGACCATGTTTCTCACATTAAGGTTGCAGGGTTCGTTTCAGGAACAATAGAGAGGACAGCCCCAATGTGCATGTACATTATTTGTTTGTTTGTTTTTGAGACAGAGTCTCACTCTGCTGTCCAGTCTGGAATGCTGGAGTGCAGTGGCACAATCTTGGCTCACTGCAACCTCTGCCTCCCGGGTTCAAGCCACCCAAATAGCCGGGATTATAGGTGCACACCACGACACCCAGCTAATTTCTGTATTTTAGTAGAGACAGGGTTTGCAACATTGGCCAGGCTGGTCTCCAACTCCTGACCTCAAGTGATCCACCCACCTCGGCCTCCCAGAATGCTGGGATTGCAGGCGTGAGCCTTTGCACCTGGCCGTGCCTGCAGTGTTTAAGCCTCTGCTTCTGCAACATTCGCCCCTATCTCACTGGCCAGTGCAGGTCCATGGTGAAGTCCAGGGTCAGGGTGGGAGGGACACTCACAGGGCGTGAGTGTGGAAAGGCATGAGTGAGTTGGTGATTGTTACTATCATGCAGGTGAACCGAAATCTTGTACAGCCCCACACGGGTATTTTATAACGTTAGATATTCAAAGCTAACTATTATTTAAATAAGTCACAGGGTAAATAAAACACTTAAGCCCCTCATTCTTCTTCAGTAACATGATGAGTTTCATAAAAAGGTGACCTTCTATATATATATATATATATATATATATATATATGTTTGTGTGCATATACATTTTTTTTCTTTTTTTATTATTATACTTTAAGTTCTAGGGTATATGTGTACAGTGGGCAGGTTTGTTGCATAGGTATACGTGTGCCATGTTGGTGTGCTGCACCCATTAACTCGTCATTTACACTAGGTATATCTCCTAATGCTATCCCTCCTCCCCCCACCTCACAACAGGCCCCAGTATGCAATATTCTCCACCCTGTGTCCAAGTGTTTTCATTGTTCAATTCCCACCTATGAGTGAGAACATGCGGTGTTTGGTTTTCTGTTCTTGTGATAGTTTGCTGAGAATGATGGTTTCCAGCTGCATCCATGTCCCTACAAAGGACACGAACTCATCCTTTTTTATGGCTGCATAGTATTCCATGGTGTATATGTGCCACATTTTCTTAATCCAGTCTGTCATTGATGGACATTTGGGTTGATTCCAAGTCTTTGATATTGTGAATAGTGCCGCAATAAACATATGTGTTCATGTGTCTTTATAGCAGCATGATTTATAATCCTTTGGGTATATCCCCAGTAATGGGATGGCTGGGTCAAATGGTATTTCTAGTTCCAGATCCTTGAGGAATTGCCACACTGTCTTCCACAATGGTTGAACTAGTTTGCACTCCCACCAACAGTGTAAAAGTGTTCCTATTTCTCCACATCCTTTCCAGCACCTGGTGTTTCCTGACTTTTTAATGATCACCATTCTAACTGGTGTGAGATGGTATCTCACTGCAATTTTGATTTGCATTTCTCTGATGGCAAGTGATGATGAGCATTTTTTCATGTGTCTGTTGGCTGCATAAATGTCTTCTTTTGGGAAGTGTCTGTTCATATCTTTTGCCCACTTTTTGATGGGGTTGCTTGATTTTTTTCTGGTAAATTTGTTTAAGTTCTTTGTAGATTCTAGATATTAGCCCTTTGTCAGATGGGTAGATTGTAAAAATTTTCTCCCATTCTGTAGGTTGCCTGTTCACTCTGATGGTAGTTTCTTTTGCTGTGCAGAAACTCTTTAGTTTAATTAGATCCCATTTGTCAATTTTGGCTTTTGTTGCCATTGCTTTTGGTGTTTTAGACATGAAGTCCTTGCCCATGCCTATGGCCTGAATGGTATTGCCTAGGTTTTCTTCTAGGGTTTTTATGGTTTTAGGTCTAACATTTAAGTCTTTAATCCATCTTGAATTAATTTTTGTATAAGTTGTAAGGAAGAGATCCAGTTTCAGCTTTCTACATATGGCTAGCCAGTTTTCCCAACACCATTTATTAAATAGGCAATCCTTTCCCCGTTTCTTGTTTTTGTCAGGTTTGTCAAAGATCAGATGGTTGTAGATGTGTGGTATTATTTCTGAGGGCTCTATTCTGTTCCATTGACCTATATCTCTGCTTTGGTACCAGTACCATGCTGTTTTGGTTACTGTAGGTTTGCAGTATAGTTTGAAGTCAGGTAGCATGATGCTTCCAGCTTTGTTCTGTTGGCTTAGGATTGTCTTGGCAATGCAGGCTCTTTTTTGGTTCCATATGAACTTTAAAGTAGTTTTTTCCACTTCTGTGAAGAAAGTCATTGGTAGCTTGATGGGGATGGCACTGAACCTATAAATTACTTTGGGCAGTATAGCCATTTTCACAGTATTGATTCTTCCTATCCATGAGCATGGAATATTCTTCCATTTGTTTGTGTCCTCTTTTATTTTGTTGAGCAGTGGTTTGTAGTTCTCTTTGAAGAGGTCCTTCACATCCCTTGTAAGTTGGATTCCTAGGTATTTTATTCTCTTTAAAGCAATTGTGAATGGGAGTTCACTCATGATTTGGCTCTCTATTTATCTGGTGTTGGTATATAGGAATGCTTCTGATTTTTGCACATTGATTTTGTATCCTGAGACTTTGCCAAAGTTGCTTATCAGCTTAAGGAGATTTGGGGCTGAGACGATGGGGTTTTCTAAATATACAATCATGTCATCTGCAAACAGGGACAATTTGACTTCCTCTTTTCCTAATTGAATACCCTTTATTTCTTTCTCCTGCCTGATTGCCCTGGTCAGAACTTCCAACACTGTGTTGAACAGGAGTGGTGAGAGAGGGCATCCCTGTCTTGTGCCAGTTTTCAAAGGGAATGCTTCCAATTTTTGCCCATTCAGTATGATATTGGCTGTGGGTTTGCCATAAATAGCTCTTATTATTTTGAGATACGTTCCATCAATACCTAGTTTATTGAGAGTTTTTAGCATGAATGGCTGTTGAATTTTGCCGAAGGCCTTTTCTGCATCTATTGAGGTAATCATGTGGTTTTTGTCTTTGGTTCTGTTTATATGATGGACTACGTTTATATTGATTTGCGTATGTTGAACCAGTTTTGCATCCCAGGGATGAAGCCAACTTGATCGTGATGGACAAACTTTTTGATGTGCTGCTGGATTCGGTTTGCCAGTATTTTATTGAGGAATTTTGCATCAGTGTTTATCAGAGATATTGGTCTAAAATTCTCTTTTTTCTGTTGTGTCTCTGCCAGGCCTTGGTATCAGGATGATAATGGCCTCATAAAATGAATTAGGGAGGATTCCCTCATTTTCTATTGATTGGAATAATTTCAGAAGGAATGGTACCAGCTCCTCTTTGTACCTCTGGTAGAATTTGGCTGTGAATCCACCTGGTCCTGGACTTTTTTTGGTTCATAGGCTATTAATTATTGCCTCAATTTCATAACCTGTTATTGGTCTATTCAGGGATTCAACTTCATCCTAGTTTAGTCTTGGGAGGGTGTATGTGTCCAGGAATTCGTCCATTTCTTCTAGATTTTCTAGTCTATTTGTGTAGAGGTATTTATAGTATTCTCTGATGGTAGCTTGTATTTCTGTGGGATCATTAGTGATATCCCCTTTATCATTTTTTATTGTGTCTATTTGATTCTTCTCTCTTTTCTTCTTTATTAGTCTTGCTAGTGGTCTATCAATTTTGTTGATCTTTTCAAAAAACCAGCTCCTGGATTCATTGATTTTTTGATGAGTTTTTTGTGTCTCCATCTCCTTCAGTTCTGCTCTGATCTTTGTTTTTTCTTGCCTTTTGCTAGCTTTTGGATGTGTTTGCTCTTGCTTCTCTAATTCTTTTAATTGCAATGTTAGGGTGTCAATTTTAGATCTTTCCTGCTTTCTCTTGTGGGCATTTAGTGCTATAAATTTCCCTCTACACACTGCTTTAAATGTGTCCCAGAGATTCTAGTATGTTGTGTCTTTGTTCTCACTGGTTTCAAAGAACAGCTTTATTTCTGCGTTCATTTCCTTATGTACCCAGTAGTCATTCAGGAGCAGGTTGTTCAATTTCCATGCAGTTGAACGATTTTGAATGAGTTTCTTAATCCTGAGTTCTAGTTTGATTGCACTGTGGTCTGAGAGACAGTTTGTTATAATTTCTGTTCTTTTACATTTGCTGAGTGTTGTGGGAAGTCAGGGACCCTGAATGGAGGGACCGGCTGAAGCCGCAGCAGAAGAACATAAATTGTAAAGATTTCATGGACATTTCTTAGTTCCCCAAATTAATACTTTTATAATTTGTTATACCTGTCTTTAACTGTAATCTCTGAACATAAACTGTGAAGATTTCATGGACACTTACCACTTCCCCAATGAATATCCTGGTGATTTCCTATGCCTGTCTTTACTTTAATCTCTTAATCCTGTCATCTTCTTTGTAAACTGAGGAGGATGAATGTCGCCTCCTCAATCGCCACCCTGTGATTGTGTCAACTGCACACATTGTTTGTAGCGCATGTGTGTTTGAACAATAGGAAATCTGGGCATCTTAAAAAAAGAACAGGATAACAGTGGTGTTCAGGGAATAAGAGAGGTAACTTTGGCTGCCGGTAAGCTGGACTGAACAGAGCTATATTTCTCCTCTTTCAAAAGCAAATAGGAGAAATATCACTGAATTCTTTTTCTCAGCAAGGAACATCACTGAGAAAGAGAATGCGCCCTGAAGGTAGGCTTATAGACGGCCCCTTTAAGGCATGCTGTCTTTTATGGTTGAAGCTGAAGGAATGAAATAAGCCCTGGTCTCCTGTAGTGCTCCCTGGCTTATTAGGATGAGGAAATTCCCACCTAATAAATTTTGGTCAGACAGGTTGTCTGCTCTCAAATCCTGTTTCCTGATAAGACGTTATCAATGACAATGCGCGCCAGAAACTTCATTAGCAATTTTAATTTCACCTCATCAGGTGATCCTGTGATCTCACCCTGCCTCCATTTGCTTTGAGATATTTTATTACCTTGTGAAGTATGTGATCTCTGTGACCCACACCCTATTTGTGCACTCCCTCCCCTTTTGAAAATTGCTAATAAAAACTTGCTGGTTTTATGGCTCGGGGAACATCACGGAACCTGCCGACATGTGATGTCTCCCCCAGACACCCAGTTTTAAAATTTCTCTCTTTTGTACTCTTTCTCTTTATTTCTCAACCCAGCCGAGACACTTAGGAAATAGAAAAGAACCCATGTTAAACATTGGGAGTGGGTTCTCCCAATAGCTAAGGAGTGCTTTACTTCCAACTATGTGGTCAATTTTCGAATAAGTGTGATGTGGTGCTGAGAAGAATGTATATTCTGTTGATTTGGGGTGGAGAGTTCTGTAGATGTCTATTAGGTCCACTTGGTGCAGAGATGAGTTCAATTCCTGGATATCCTTGTTAACTTTCTGTCTCATTGATCTGTCTAATGTTGACAGTGGGGTGTTAAAGTCTCCCATTATTATTGTATGGGAGTCTAAGTCTCTTTGTAGGTCTCTAAGGAATTGCTTTATGAATCTGGGAGCTCCTGTATTGGGTCATATACATTTAGGATAGTTAGCTCTTCTTGTTGAATTGATTCCTTTACCAGTATGTAATGGCATTCTTTGTCTCTTTTGATCTTTGTTGGTTTAAAGTCTGTTTTATCAGAGACTAGGATTGCAACTCCTGCTTTTTTTTTGTTTTCCATTTGCTTGGTAGATCTTCTTCCATCTCTTTATTTTGAGCCTATGTGTGTCTCTGCACATGAGATGGGTCTCCTGAATACAGCACACTGATGGGTCTTGACTCTTTATCCAGTTTGCTGGGTCTTGACTCTTTATCCAATTTGCCAGTCTGTGTCTTTTAATTGTGGCATTTAGCTTATTTACATTTAAGGTTAGTATTGTTATGTGTGAATTTGATCCTGTCATTATGATGTTGGCTGGTTATTTTGCTTGTTAGTTGATGCAGTTTCTTCCTAGCATTGACCTTCTTTTTTATAACATGCAGAGATTGAAGTCCCTATTTCCTCAACTTTCTGAGTCCTAACTTCTGTCAGTTTTCCCTTTCTGTTTTCAAGGGTGTTCATAATTATATTTGCTTTTACAGGGACCACCAGATTTTCTAGTTTTGTTCCTAGACGTATCCTACAGGTTAATGAGTAAATAAACAAACACACAGACACAGATGCAGCATCCTCATCCAGAAGACTCCAGTGAGCTCCTCTGAGCATCCTGCTGTCACTCAAAGAGTCACAGACTTTGGAGCATTTTGGAATGCAGATTTTCAGCCTAGAGATGGTCAACCAGTATATATTTCTGCAAATATTTCAAAACTGGGAAAAAACCTGAAATCTGAAACACTTCTGGTTGCAAGCATTTCATATAAGGGATACTCACTGTGTAGGTTTTCAATAGTATAATTAAGTAGATGTTGTTCCACTGAAAGTCGCTGGTGCTGTGTTTTAATATCAGAGTGAAGCCCGCGCCTTGACCGTTCTCCGAGTGCTCCCAATCATGCCACTCTATAGTTTGCCCAAAGATTAGATGGTGACTTTCTTGTGCACTTCTACTTGTTCATCCAGCCAGTCCCCGTTTTCTTTCTCTTATACATTGCCAAGATGTTTTTCACATTCTTCACTGTACTTTTCTATTCTGTTTCTCGTCCTTTTTCCCTGGAGGCCTCTCACTCCTCACAGCATCCATCTTCCTGATTTCTATACTCTCAGCAGCTCCTCCCTGGGGCTGTGACGCTGGAGCTTCATGCCATTGCTCTGATGGCTGGGAGCCACGTTTCCTGAATGTATTATCTCCACCTTTCCAAGTTCACAATCACACTTGCTGGAGCATAGCCAAAAACAACCTCCTAATAAAAGCCTTCCAGATCCCTTTCGTGTTGAAAATTCTGTTCTTGCCTTTCAAACTTGATTGATAGGTTGCCAAGTTGTACAGTGTTACCCTGAATTGTTTTTCCCTCAACATTTTAAAGGAATTGCTCTACCGTCTTTTAAAATCTGACCCTGCCATAGAGAGACTCACTGAGTTTGTGTTACTGTGCAGGTGACTTTTGTTTTTCTGTAGAAATGCTGTGGTAATGGTGACCCTTTTATTTCGGATGTTCAGTGATTTTCTAATGACATCTAGACATTTTAAAATACTAATTCTGTGGAAACCTCTGTGGGCATTTTCAACCCAAAGATGCATATGTATACATATATGCACACGGGGACATACCTGCTGTTAATACATGTTTTATATTGTTTTTCTAGTACCCTATCCACTGTGTTATAGCATGTTCTAATTATGTTTTTATATTGCGTTATCCACTGTGTTAATGCATCTTCTATATTATGTTTTTATATTGCACTATCCACTGTGTTCATGCATATTCTGTATTATGTTTTTATATTCCCTATCCACAGTGTTCATGCATGTCCTCTACTGTGTTTTTATATTACACTGTCGACTGTGCTGTGTGTGATGTATGCACAATGTTTTGCACGTCATACAACATGTCACAGGTGCTTACTTCTCCTCCACATGCACTTAGTTCCTGTGGCTCCTGTCCACGGGTTACCAGGCGTTGGGTGCCATCCCTCCCTGTCTCTTATTATTTTCTCTCGTGTGTTTGCCTCTTTGACTTTTTCCCACATTCTGGTAGACTTCCTTAACTTTGTTTTCTAAATCTATTGAATTTTTGAAAACCTCCTTCACCTCCTAGTTTTCCTGTGTTCCCTATCCCCAGCCTCATGTTCTCCGCAGCCCTCCGCTCGTTCTGCATGCAGGCAGCTCCTCCACTCTCCGGATCCGTCCACGCTGTCTTGTTTTGTTGCCGTTTCTGTGCAGTGCCCTGAGCTTCTCTCTGATGGTCTCAGTCTTCCTCTCTTGCTGCGATGTCTTCTCACGACCACCTCATAGACCCCGGTCATGCTTTCCTGGTGAAGCAGGAGGCCTGGGAGCTGGTTTGGCCCCCTCTGCCCTGGATGAGTCTCTTGGGATTGAGCCAAAGGCCCTGAGGCCGCTGCAGTCCCTCACAGGGGACCCACACGCCGGTTTCTCTGCCTCTCCTGTCTCACAATCAGCTCCCTCTGGGTCTCACCTTCTAGAAGCCTGTGGTTCTCTCTCATCTGTGAGAGGCATCCCTCTGCTTCCCTCCTCCCCACTCTCACTTTTCCCGGATCCATATTTCAGGAGGAGCCTCAGACAGGATGGACGCCAACTCAGTCACTTTCCCTAGGATTGTGGAGGATCAGGCTGTGCTGTATTTTTAGAAAACGTGTGGCTCATGTCTGTCTGCAAGACTGTAAACCCTGTGCGGTGCTGTCCCGTCTCCAGCACCCGGAGCAGGCCCGGCCTTCGGAACAGATGCTCACTCACTCACTCATTCATTCGTTCCTCAGATACTCACTGGGTGCTTCTGGCGTTCCAGGGATTGTGGTTGGTGCTTTGGATGGTCAAATTATAAAAGAGCCCCAGATTTCTGCTCTCAGGAAGCTTATGGGGTGCAAGAGGAGACAGATCATAAAATAAATCAGCTCCATAAACGTACTTGATACATGCATGCATGAATGAACGAATGGAGAAGTGTCAGGGTGGGAGGGACCATTCTGAGTTCCTGTGTGGATAACACAGTACCTGCTCCCAGAGGGAGCCTGGGGGACCCTGGCCACATGGCATGGACCCTGCCTCTGGGGGTCTGATGCCCACCTGCCAAGCACCTGCTCCACACACATTTAATGCCCAGAACTGGGCATGAAAAGGACAGCATTAGGCTCAGAATACACATTTCGGCACAGAATGGAAGCGAGTGGGGATGACTAGGTACCACTGTCCTCCCAGGGACAGTCATCCTAAGGGAGGGGTCACGTCCCACCACAGGGACCAGCACAGTCAGCGGGGTCCGGGGGGAAAGGCTTCTTCACCAAGCCCAGATGTCCCATTTCCTGAAACCACGGGATGTGTGCCTGAACAACCAGATAGCAAGCACCCCACAGACAAACGTGGCTCCCCAGAAGGACCACTCTCCTCTGTACTCTGGGATGCTGTAGGAAGACACCACACCCTTTCTAGGGACTGTAGGAAGATAATGCACCTTTTGTAGGGGCCATGAGGGAGCCTGGGAGGGTCCTGGCTCTGACCAGAGGCTGCACGGGTGTCTCCGTACACTGGGAAAAGAACACATTCCCCTTTATGCAGGAGCCTCAGCAGAAGGTCAAGTGGTGAGATTTCCATACCACTGGAAGCAATTTATCATGGTTGTAGCCAGTGTCTGAGACCCTCAGGGCCAATCCTGTAAAAGCCCCTCTGTCTATGCTGCCCCATGGGCCCCTCCTCACCTCTGACTCTGGTGTGATGGATGTCTGAGGGCCGACGCATCTTAGAGTCCCTGCAAATACACACTTGGAGCATGCAGCATGGTGTCGTTGAGATGTCTGATTATTACCAAACTTGTTTTCATTATTTGACCACTTGTCAAAATCTGTGAAAACCTTTCTTTGAGGTAATAAATAAATAAGCAGATAACAGGGAACATATTCTTTTTTTGACATGCCTTTATTTGTAGGAGATAAGATATATGCTGACATTTCATTCTCATTCTTATTCTTGGCATTGCTATCAACGTCTTCTGCAGCAGGCTCTTTTCTATCTGTTTATCTTTGGTTCTCATATCAGCAAACAATTTATGGGTGGTTGTTTATTTTTTTAAATGTGCATTGAAGGCTGCATTCAAGCAAAGGCATGGAATTATACCTGGGAAAGGAGACTGCAGGTCTGCCTTCTGCTGCCGGGTGCCGTTGCAAGGCTGGGTCCCAGGCCCAGCTCTGGGCTGCCTTCCACCCAGCTGGCTGGGCCTCAGCAGCCTCAAATGGGCTGTCCGTTGGGAACAGCGCTCGGCTTGGTTTGCAGCCGATGAAAATGCATGCCTGCTACTTGGGGCTTTGGCTGTTATGTTCTCAGAGTTTAAGTCCATGTCAGGCACTGAGGCAGGAGAGCAGCAGGCACACCACCCGCTGCACGGGGACGTTGGCATGTACCAGGCTTTGCCCGGGACACCCATGACCAGGACCGATCTCCCTCTGCCCAGGGTACCTTTTCCCAGCGATGCCAGGCAGAGAAGATGCCTGAGCACCGAGTCAAAGCTGCGGCCCAGCCCCTTCTTCCCCTTCAGCCCCGCCCGTGTGATGGGCAAGTGGCTTGGACCATTTGGGGACAGGACCAGGGCCCCTTTCCAGCCCAAGACCATGAGCACTTCCAGAACAATCTTTGCCAGGGCTGCACATGGAAGGGCGACTTCCTGTTTCACAAAGAACCATGGCACGCTTGAACAAGCACCAGAGATAATGAACATGGAGGAAGGTTCCTAACAGGAAAGCACAGAACTTCCCTCGGGGGAGGCTTTGCCGTTGCTTCCTTGTGGCCACTTGTGAAATAAAGCCAGTCCCTGCTTGCTGGGGTCACCCCTGGCCCCAGTGCTGCCTTGAGTGTGGACAGCCCTGCAGCTGACTCCTGAGGAGGCTCTGAGCACCATGGGGAGACCCCCGCCCTGCATATTACACCCCTCCTGAGGGCTGACCTCTTCCGTCAGGACTTCTTTTTGGTGGAAGCTTCATATCTTCTGCAAACTGTCTCCAAATATCATCCCCAGGGGAACGACTGTCATTATGTGTACTCCAGTGTGGATTCCTTAACGAGATGGCTGTGCAATGGAACAGCACGTGGAGGCTGTCTCCTGAGATCCTGCCAGAGTGGACCCAGGTCTGCCGGCCTTTTCAGACTGCAGATCTGGGGGCTGGAACAGGGGGCGGGGTCCAGCAGGTGGAGGGGCCAGGCTGCGGGGTGGAAGCTAATTGGGCAGATCCTGATGTCACAAAGGGTTCCTTGAGTTTTCAAAACAGAAGAAAGTATTTTGTTGAAAAGATGGCCATTTATTTTACCGTGCTTCAGTTAAGGATGCTTCACGTTAGGGCTTTGTGGGCAGGAAGGTTGTTTAAAAAACTTCAACTCAAAAATCAATGAAACACCGAAGCAAGGAGCACAAAAGTAATGAGCATACGCCCGCCAGCTCTCAGTCAATGTGATCAAAGAACGTGAAGACTTGCGTCCCATTAGGTGTTACCGGGTTCAAGGCCCTTGCTGCCTGCAAGGAAATATTTAGGAGAGAAGCAATTGGACTGGCTGAACTATGGAGCTGACATTTTCCACCCCGCCGATTCCTGGATTAGCTTCTCAAACCAAGAGGTACAGAGGGCGTTCAACTGGAGACCACATTTTGGCTCCTAGGAATCCAGCCCCCCTCAGCATTCTTTTGCAAATCTGTAATAAAGTTCCTGGCTTTTAAATTTTTTAATCTCAGAGTAAATCCATGAAACTGCTCTAGCCTAACGTATGCATGAGATGTGTGAGTTACATGTGGTGTGGCAGAATGTGACCAGTGTGGGAAAAGGTCAGAGTAGGGAGGGAAGCTCAGGCCAGAGGGAGCTGGCTTTGCTGAGAGACTGTGCCGTGTTTTTCAGTAGATGAGGGGCTGCCCTGGCTCTCCCTGTGTCTCTGAAGGATCTCTGGATGGACGTGCCAGAGCCCACAGGCCTCCACTCAGCTCTTACTGTACTTGGGCTCAGCCAAGCACAGCAAGGTAGCCCTCTCAATTCCCCATTCATTCAGCAGAGATTTACTGTCCATCTGCCTCGTGTCAGACACACAGGAGAGGGAACAACACACAGGTCCCCAAGCGTTGCCAAGGCCAAGTTCTGTGAATTACGATGAACCCACCGATGGGTGGGACCTGCTTCAAATATCCCTCAGAGACAAACGTCTTCCTTTTGGAAATCATTAACACTTTTTTAACGTACTGTAAAAAATGATGACATTGTACGTACGTATCTGAAATTTTATCTAATCAGATACAATGCAACTGAATTATTAAACTAGCAATGCACTAATGCATCCTCATTTCTTGGTTTATCTTCTCCACTCACTTCAGTAAACACTCACGCCTACTGGGTCCCAGGAACTGTTTTTGGTAAGTGGAAAATCTTGAGAAACACAAATCTCTGTGGTGGTGCGGCTGCATCCTAGTAGGGGAAGCACACGCCGAGCCTGAGCCTGTGGTGTGGTGGAAAGTGGCCAGAGTCCACATGGGACAGAGCAGGGGAGGGAGGGGAGCTCAGGCCGGAGGGAGCTGGCACTCAGGGGCTCCATGTGGGCTCTCAGGAGATGACCTCCGGGTAAAGCTTGGAGGATGAGGGTTTTTGCTTAGTGGCTCACTGGGGAAGAATATTCCAGCAGAGGGAATGGCCCACGGAAGGCCTCTGCCGGGAGTGAGCCTGACATGTGCACAGGCCAGCAAGGAGGGGAGGGGCAGCGGCAGGGCACGGGGTGAGGCGGAGGGCGGAGCCTGGCTTCCCAGGGATTCCTAGGACTCTCCTCTACTCCCGGTGAAATGGGACGACTCAGGGTTTGGAGCAAAGAGGCGTCATGGGACACTGCATAGCTTTAAACTGTCCCTCCGCCTACCGAGAATAAGCCATCAGGGCAAAGGATGATGCGGGCTTGAACGGGGTGGCCTGTGTGGTGACAGCGGATGGTCTGTTCTCAGAAAGCACGTGGACTAGACGAAGGCTGGATCTTCACCCACCTCCAGGGACTCACGTCTCTCTGCTCTTACCTACCTGCCTCACTCCTTCCTTCTCAGAGGAGAGGCTCCTGGCGGATTCTCCTTACAAAGACGATTACCTCTCTTCAGCCTCCCACTCCTGGATAGGACCAGCTGGGCTTCGAGGAGGGAGAGAGCTGATAATAAGATTCAGAGGGCTTCAACACGGTGGGGATGGCTGTAATCGAATAGATGTCATTTTTAACGACAAACGAGCTAAATACGAGGGGATGTGTCACAAGATTCAGTGACGTCGGTGAATGTGGAACTTCACCTTCAAAGCCAGTTCTGCGAGCAGTGGTGGCCACAGGGCACGGTGACATCATGGAATGTCATGGCCACATCATGCGGTTTGTGGCCCCAGGCTCGGTGACCCTGGAATGTCAGCGTGGCCATGTCATGTGGTCCATTGCCTTGCTGAGGCTGATTTCCATGGGTGATGAACACGTGGCCGTTTTACTTGAATTGTTTGGGGTGAGGGGAAAGGCAGTAATAGCTAACCTACAGAGAACCATTGGGTGGTTTTGATGGTCCAGTTTATGAGGTCACAGATCACAGCAGGTTGGAGCACGTGATCCCCTTTTATATAGGACTGGAGGACTCATGTCCCCCACTGGGATAACAAGATCAAAAGGCTAAGTGTTTGCATATAGGCAAGACACACAGTATCTTTGCAGATGGGAGTGCAAGAGTCATCCTGCCATGTGGAGCTCAGATTAGGATTCTGAGGGTGACTCACTGCCTGGCACACACACTATGTGAGCCTAAATGTAATGGAGTGCCATGAAATTGCTCATGCAGAAGGCACTGTTTGCATTACAGGCACTATATTTACTGTGTATTTCTTTAATTATATAAAAACATTTTAGAGGCATTTATTGTTTTATAAGGATTAGACTATTGTTTTTAAAAAAACAGATGAATGCATTTTTGTTTTATAAGATTTATACACAACAGTAGTACAGAGCAAGGCACGTTTATTGGCTACCACCAGCCCCTGCTGGTGCTGGCTTCACTGTCTGCCTTTGGTGGCCTCTTGCTAATCTCTTTCTATCCCACAGACATGTACAGATCTATTTGGTTGGTTTGCATGAACAGGGTTATATTATTTATGTTGTTCTACATGTTGATTTTTCAGACTTAGCAGTTTTTTATGAGAATATTTTCTGTATCAGTAGATAGAAACTGACCTAATTCTGTTAACGTATCAGAGTATTCCATAATTTTGAGCTGTCATTATTTACTAAATTATAGTGTTTGCCTATCAGTGTTCTTTTTAGTTGTTCTTTATCATTAGAAATGATGCATCCACATCTTGGCACTTATTTGCAGTATTTTGAGGAGAGATCCCTAGAAATGGAACTGTTGGACCAAAGTAACACCCCTCTTCCTTTTATAGGTGCTGCCCTGTGGTTTTCTAGCCAGGCTCGGACTTTCCTCACTCACCACAGGCAACGAAAAGTCATTCCCTGCATGTTCATTTTCTAGAGTTGTCTGTTTTCACTCTTCTCCAACATGAAAGATCAGGCTTCCATTCTGCCATCATCACTGAAATTGTCTTGGAAAACTACTTTGTTGGTACATGTTGTGAGGGTAAACTACATTAGGCATAAGCATTTTCATGGGTGATGATTTTAGAATTGTAATCAAACTTGGGCACCATCTGAGCCACCCTCCTTCACCTACAGGACCCTGCCTGTGGCACTCTGGGCCCTGTGGTGCTGTTTGAACTCTCCCACTGTCTGGAGTCTCACCACCTCACGTGGCAGCTGCCCTCTGCTTAAAAGAATTATCCGGTCAGGTGTGGTAGCTCACGCCTGTAATCCCAGCACTTTGGGAGGCCGAGGCAGGTGGATCATGAGGTCAAGAGATGGAGACCATCCTGGCCAGCATGATGAAACCCTGTCTCTACCAAAAATACAAAAATTAGCTGGGCGTGGTGGTGCACACCTGTAGTCCCAGCTACTTGGGAGGCTGGGGCAGGAAAATTGCTTGAACCTGGGAGGCAAAGGTTGCAGTGAGCAGAGATCATGCCACTGGACTCTAGCCTGGCAACAGAGCGAGACTCCATCTCAAAAAAACAAAATCAGCTTAGTGAAGCACACATGCTTCTCAACGACTTTCTCCAAGATGTTGGTCATTTTTTGCCCTTGGGATCAAGAATAAATGAGAATAAATGAGTACACTCTTTCTGCCATGATGTAAGCTATGGGCTAATCTGAAGTCAGCTGTCTTGACCCCTTGAGCCATCCTGCCTTCAAGCCACGAGCCTCTAGTTTATTCCAAACTTTTCTAAAAAAGGTTTTAATAGTTTTTATCTACAGCTTTTACATTTTATTTCATCATTTTGAGAATTTGGTGTGCCTAACAGCTAGTAATAAATTGAAAAAAGTATTATTTGTCACAGCAATGATTTATGAAATTACATTAGTAAAATTAGCCTATCATACCATGAAGTATCTTTTCAACAGCGTACTTTAAAAGTAGCAGGAACTCTCACAGATGCAATGGGTTGGGGGTGATTAGGGTAGGAAATAAAATCTAAAATATACCTGATGATCTTCTTCCAAGAATTTTCAAGAAGCTGTCTTAGTCTGTTTTGTGTTGCCATGGCAGAACACCTGAGGCTGGGTAACTGATAAAGGAAATGGTTCTGCAGGCTGGGAAGTTCAAGACCATGGCACTGACATCTGCTTGACTTCTGGCCAGGGCATCGTGCTGTGTCACAATGTGGCAGAAGGTCAAAGGGGAAGTAGACACACTTAGAGTGTCAAGACCCAAGAGGCAACCTGGCTTTATAACAAGCCACTCTCTAGGGAACTAATCCATTCCCACAAAAATACAGAGAATAGCATCCAGCCATTTATGAGGGATCCACCCCTATGACGCAGCCCCCACAGGCCCCGCCTCCCAACATGGCCGCTCTGAGGATCAGATTTCATCCGGCGTTTTGTGGGGACGAACCATAGCCAAAGCATAGCAGGAATTAAGTAACGTCCTAAAAGTTTAATGGAGATTAAAATGTCGTTTTCTTTTCACTGCAATATATTTTTGATAGTTTCAAAATTTGTGCTTTAATGTAGCATTAGAAATGGATTATAAAGTTACGTATTAAAAATGAGTGCTAACTAAGGAAAATATCCAGAGGAAAAAGGACTAGTAAACTGTAGAAATGAAAGAAAAGTCGCAATGCATCATCAAATTTTGTGTATGCATATGTGTGTGTATTTGGGTGTGTGCATGTCTGTGTGTGTGTCTGTGTGCGTGCGTGCATGTGTATGCATGTGTGTGTATGTCCATGCATGTGTGTGTGTGCAATGGATATTCAAGATCACTGTCTCTTATTAATAAAAATACAATGGCTGTGAATAAAGGGATCAAAAAAGAGGAAATACATAAGTTAATGAAAACACAGAATAAGTGTAACCTCATTAATAATCAAAGAAAGCAAATTGCAACAATAAGATCTCAATATTTTACTACATTTTTCTCCCTCTCTCTCTCACTCCCTCCTTTTTTCCTGTCCCTCATGATGTAAGATCTGTACTAAAACAGGTGTGGTAAGAAGAATTGCAGACACACTAATAGAAAAAGGCTTCTTTTGTAAACCCTTTGGAAATTTGTGTCTGGAGCCTTACATATGTTGATATCCTCTGACCAACAGTTCTCCCTCAGGGAATTTAGCTTTGTGATACAGGACATTTGCTCTAGCCACACCTACTTGTGATATTTAAAATTGGCAGCCACTTACATCTCCAATAATAGTGCATATAAATTATTCTTTGAAGTAACTATGTAGCCTTTGTAAAAACCTATTTACACAGACTACGGGATAACACAGAATGCCGACCACACCTTGAGTTTTGAAGATGTCGAGGTTGGAAACAGGCAGGGTGTGGGGGAAGTTTCAGGGCAGGGGTCTCTGGCTCCAGACCCTTGTCTTTCTGTGAGCTGAAGGGTGCGGGGCACTTGTGTGGTGGAACAAGGAGGAGAGGGGTTTGTGCCCATTTTAGCAGCTTTGGGGAAAGGGCTCTCGATCCCAAATACTCCTTGAGCTGCCCGCACTGTTGGAACGTGAAAACTTCACTTTTGGCAGTTTTCACACTGCAGTTTTAAAGAGAAAGAACAAAATCTGTTTTAAAACTTTTCTCAGATTCATCAACCTCTCTTACCCATTTTTTGTGAACACAAATTGGCTAAGGACCAAAGCGCATGAGATGGATTCAGCGAAATAGGCATCTCGGGGCATCTCTGCCAGGTGAGCATGTGCGTGTGCGATCTGGGGTACACACTGCCTGTTAGCTACTGATTCTGCCAGCGCTCCTGCAAAACAAAAGCAGCTTGTCAGAGGCGGTTGCCAGGGAGTGCCCCGGTGTGTGCCACTGCTGAGACGGCAGCTGCTTGTCCCGCTGGGCTCCACCCAGCTCAGGGTTTGCATGGCTGTCGTGGGGTCTGGGGTGCCTATATGGAGTGATGGGGTAACTCACCTGTGCTCCTCGCGTCCCACCCAGGCCCACCCAGCCACGTTTTCGTGGGCATGACAGCGCGCGAGAATGAATGGACCTGATGGCATCAGTGACTGGAGTCCCAGTGAATCGCTTTGGCTAACTCGCCGCTGGCCCTGAGCACATGGCTGGGGCTGGAGTGGAGGAGGAGACAGAATGGCCCCCACCAGGGAGGGCAGACACTGCAGCATTAAGGGACAAAGCTTTGGCCTGGGGGATGGGAGGAAGGGGGGCCATTTCTGCCACTGTTCACACACGGAAAGCAGCTTCCTCACCTTCCTACCGCGTGCCTTCTGCATCGGCTCCTGCTCAGCAGGAACCCTTAGCCTCTGCCGTGGCTGGAGCTGCTCTGCCCTCTCCACTGGACTCCCAGATGTGGAAAGGGAGAGTCCCCCTTGTCCCCTGTCCACTGAGCCCTGAGACTCAGCTGTCCCGGTCTTTTTTTACTAAGTGGAAGTAAAATCTTATTTTATTGGATAAAATCTTAGCACTGACTTCCCCCAACCTGCCGGCCTCATTGGCTTCATCTCCCTCCCACGGCACTGGATGCTGAACCAGGAGGAAGGTCACAGGCATAGAAGTGCAAAGGGGGAAGGCGGTGGCAGACATCACGGTGCGCTGGCTGTCCCTGCTCCAAATCCCTCTGATGCCGGAGGGGCTTGGATCTGCGTGCTCCTGAGGCTGCACCTCAGAAGGATTCAGCAGAGCCACAAGCTCGGCAGGCAGGGCCACGGCAGCCGCAGGGGATGCCAGCTGGCTCCAGGGCGGCAATTCTTGGAGCCTCGGTCTTTTCTGTCTAACCTGGGGTTGGCGACCTTCGTCTCTGGAGGGGCCGGTAACGGTGGGACTGTGGAGGCACAGAAAGCACATGCTAGGCGCTTAGGAAGCCGCCACTTGGCTCATTTTCCAATGGCGAAACTCTATGATCACAGCTTAGGAGCCATCCTGAGAAGCACCGGAACCTGCTGGCTCATCACTCCCGGCAACCGTCAGCGTCTGCTGCGCTACAGTCAGAGTGGCAGTCCTCGGGCAGGCTCAGGGCAGCGGCCTGCTCAGAGCCCACTTGCTTGGAACTCGGGTGCACTTGGAGGCTAATTCACTCAGGTTGGGCAGACCAGCGTGGCCACTGCCCCCTCCAGATCCTTACACTGACAGTCATGTAAAATCAGGCCAAATCCCAATCTTTCATACTTTCAGGAGTGGTGCTCAGGGGCACCTAAACAATTAAGGGTGCTCAGGGCATGTGTCCTTAAACAATTAAGAAGTCTATCACTGGCCCTGGCACAGCACCCTGCAGAGGCCCCTTTGTGCCAGCCTGCGAGGGGCACACGGTCCCCTCGGGGACTGACTGCTGTGCATCTGTTCAGAGCCGCCTGCCCGGGGCCAGTAGCATCCGCATCTCTTCCCCTTGGCACATGGCGCTCAGGTGCCAGAGATGCTGCCGGGTTGTCCAGGTGTGAGTGGCTGTGAGTGACCCTGGAGAAACTGAGGTTTGAGAGCCATGCTTTTCTCTAGCCCTGAGCTTGGTCTCACACGGAGTAGTGGACCCAAGCCACAGACCCATCTCCACTGTCCCACGGTCTCACATCCACACAGAGGCTTAGCTGAGATACGATGTGACCCAGCCTCTCCCATAACCAGGGCCCGCCAGGCTTGTCAGTGGGAAGAAGATACCTGTGTCTTTGTCTCAGTGGTTCTTTTCCCCAGCGTCCCTCAGTGTGCTAGGACTTGCTGCCGGTGAGCACTGGCCGGGATCCACTGCTTCAGCCAGTGCCCTCCGGGGTGGACCTTGGAGGCGGCAGCAAGGGGCCTGCACCTGCTGCGGTCACCCAGGAGGCGGAAGGGGGCACGGGAAAGCTGGGTCATGGGCACACAGTGATCACCACAGCAGCACACGCTGTCTGGAGTAGTGCACCCGAGAAGGGTGCGCAAGCAGCTCAGAGCTGCCTCTGTGGAGGGGAAGCTGCCTTGTCCTCATAAAATGAAACACAAGGGCCCAAGGAGGGTGTCTGCTGTCCTGGGGTACGTCTCTGCCCCCTCTACTCTTTGGCTGTCCGACACCTGGCTGGAGCCAGGCTGGCTACTCCAACACCTGGCAGGAGCTGAGCTGGGCCACTCTGACATCTGGCTGGAGCCAGGCTGGGCACCCTGGGAGGCTGCAGGTGAAAATTGTGTCGTGATGAAATCCTCATGGGACAGTCGGGTCGCAGTGGAGAGCTGAGTGCCTGAGGGCACCCGTGCTTGCTGCTCCCTCCCTTGCTTCAGGAAACTTCAGCGCTCAGAGCTGCTTCCGCAGAGAGGAAGCTGCCTCATCCTGGTACAATGCCACACGAGGGAAAAGTTCAGTGAAACAAAATCAGGTTCTCCTCGGCGCTCCGTGCAGAAGATTACTCACCCCGTGCCTTTATTCTCAATTATTATTGTCACTTCTTTAAATTTTATTAAGGTTACTCACCCTATGCTTTTATTCTCAATTATGATTACTTCTTTAAATTTCATTAAGGTTACTCACCCTGTGCCTTTATTCTTAATTATTATCATTACATTTAAAAATTTTATTTACCACTAGGAGGTAAATATTCTATAAATATTCTAAATATTTAGGAGGCAAATCTATATGTCTAGGAGGCAAATATTCTATATATCTATGTGTCTTGGGCTATTCTGGGATTTCATCTACCTCCTAGAATCAGAAGTTTATGACTGTGCTAATTGGTAATTGGTGTTTGTACTTCATACTTCTTACATTTTACTGTCACTTTGACCTTCGCTTACTGGAATAGTGGTACTGAGCAGCCTGTTGCCAGGAGCTGAATGTTCCAGGGGCATTTTGGAGACCAGCATGTGGGCAGGAAGCATGGAACGTGCGTGTCGCTGACGGCTGGGCTTTCTTCTGAAAGATCTTGAAGGTGTTTCATTTCCTCCCCTGTCATCTGCTGGAAAGAACTCAAAAGTCTGAGTGGAATTCTGAAGGCAGGTTTAGCACCAAGGGCTTTGGTGTTGGACAGTTGGATGCTGGAGGAGAATGGCCCAGCCTGGAACAGGCACTGAGGACGGCCCAGAGTCAAAGCAGGAGGGGAGACTCGTGAGGCCTTGAGGAAATGCCTGTCGGGGACTCGGAGGTCCAGAAACATACCCCTGAGAGGTCACTAAGGAAACACAGCACGGGGAGGGGGAACTGGGCAAGGAGGACAGAGTCCAGGGCGGGGGGGGGGGGGGGGGGGGGGGGGGGGTGAGGAGGGCAAAGACGGAAATGCCCTGGACCAGGGAGCCTGAAGACACTTGAGCACAGCCCAACAGCTCCTGAATATTGACCTGGAAGATAGTCACTCTCAGGTCAAATTTAAATATTAGACAGAGACCATGAGAAGGCGTTCCCGTTCCTGTTTAAAAAATGAGAAAGAGAAAACACTATTCATAAGTGGCCAATATTGTAATGAAAGTGCCTGTGATCTGTTTTGTAATCATCAAAACGTGCATCTTGGGTTCTTTGCTCATGTCCGTAACTCATTAATCTTTTTGGTGGGGCAGGTAGCTCGCCTGATAGAAAACCCTCAGCTCACCTGGAGGTGAGGCTGAGCTGCTCGTTGCCTCATAGGGAACTCAGGGTCAGCCGGAGTGGATACAGGTGCATGGGCTGGGCGGTCCTTTCCAGGGTCTGAGTGGGAGATTCCCGGCAGGTGTTTGCTATCTCAGATCTACATCAGGTGTGTGGGTTGCGGGGAAGGGGGGAGGTGGTGGCTCTTCTCTCACCCAAGCCCTGACGGCAAGGAAAGCTGGGCTGGTTGCCCTGGAACCAGCCAGACCCGAGGCTGATGTGTGCCGATGACTCAGTCCAGCTCTGCCCATGCCGTGTGTCCACCCAAGGCAACTCTACTCTTCTGATTGGCCAGCTCCAAGCCCAGCTTTGGGAGGAGAACCAGGGATCACCTTTTTCAGACCACGTATCTGCAGGCATAGAGCTGGGGGCCTCCCATGGTGACCAGCACTGGGTTGGGCTTCGGCCAGCCCTGGCCACTTCCAGTGGTGGCTGAAGTGCCACATTAAACAAAGGCTCGCTTGCTAGGGCCCACGGCCATGCCCTATGGGACATTATGGAGAACAAGTCTCTGAATGGGATGCTGCTCTCTCCAGGGTCCTGTGAGGGCCCAGGGCGAAACTGATATTCAGCCTTGCAGTTGTGAGCAGGGCCGAAGAGTGCCTGGGAGGGGGCCGCCTCCCTGCCCAGAGCCCACCTGACCCGGAGCAGCTGCTCATGCTGGGAGCCGACAGTGATGCCAGCAGGTAGGAGGGCCCCCGCATTCTGCTTTTCTTTCTGCTTCTGTGTTTTTTGGTTGAAGCAGGATACTTCATTTTCCTCCAACTTCTATACAAACATGAAAATATAGTACTTTGTCTGTTCGTCTGCCCCCAGGCAAGAACAGGATTCCTTTTTGTTCAAAATGAACCCAGTTTTTGTTGCTTGGGCTTTTACACTTCTAAACTATGATTATTTTTGATTACATGTATTTACTATGTGGCTAATTTACCTCGAATGCTTTGCAGTTGGATTTGAGGCTGCGTTTCTCTCCCTCACCAGCTGCTCCATGGACGGTCTCTCCCTTCCTTTAGCTGCTTATTAAGAAGATGCTGCAGAGCAGAAAGCCTGCTTCTGCTGAATGCTAATCATCGTGGCTGTAATCCTCATTTTATGGTTCTGAAGGAAAACATGAAAACTCAATAATTTCCTGGATTCTCTGCTATTCTGGAAAGGTGGTGGCTTGTTTCTGGGACAGACTAGAGCTCTGCTGAGTGAGAAAACTTACTGGTCAGGTTAGATGTTTCAAGGAAATTGGTAGCCAGGCGTGGAGGCTCACACCTGGACTCCCAGCACTTCAGGAGGCGGAGGCAGGCAGATCGCTTGAGCCCGGGAGTTCAAGACCAGCCCAGGCAACCTAGTGACACTCCAGCTCTAGAAAACTATTTAAAAATTAGCCAGGTGTGGTGGCTCACACCTGGAGTCCCAGCTACTCAGAATGCTGAGGCTGGAGGATCACTTGAACCCAGACATTCAAGGTTACAGTGAGCTATGATGGTGCCACTGCACTCCAGCATGGGTGACAGCGTGAGACCCTGTGCAAATAAATACATAAGTAAAGGAAATTGGCCCTGGCGTCTGGGGCATGTTGCTCTGAGATGTGTGTCTTTCAAGTCATTTCATGTCATTAAGATGACTGAACACAACTCACTGATTTTGAAACTGCGTTTGTGAGGCCGACCACACTCGAGTTTATGAGAAACCTAGCCTGGGGCATCGCCATGTGTAGGCAGTTGCCGGGGTGGGGGGTGCGGGGGTCACACTGGAGGTGCCAGGCCCAGGCTGTGCCTTGACGTGGAGAGCCTTCTCCTTCTGCTTTCCACGTAGTCTGTGTGCTCTGCTGCTTCAGTGGATCGATTCTGGAGCCATTGTGAGATTTAGGGTCTCTCTTCAGGTGGGGTTTTCCTTCAGCATTACATGGGGACTGGGTCTTGAAATCAATCGAAATGCATCTTGGGTCTGAGATGAATCCAGAAGTGTGGGTGCCACAGAGGCATTGGGAGCGCCCCCGGCTGGTGTCCTGGATACCTTTTGATTTTAGAAATGAGAAACGCCTCTGCCCCCCTCCCTTCTCACGCGGGTAGAATCGTGTACTTACAAACAGGTGCAACAGTCTTCCCTAAGCCACTTCTCTCAGGTCCTTCTGTGTGATCCTGGCTGTAGCGTGCATTTCCAGTCTGTGTGGCAGGGCTGTGCACCTGTTCTCTGGACTGAGCAGTTGGATGTTGATGCCTGGTTTGTAGGGCCCATCTGAGAAGAAACCTTGTTTCAGGTCCTAGCAATTTTGCTCTCTGCTTAATCATTTTCCTCTGATAAACTAATAGAGTGCGTGATGCTGAAGAGCACCTAAGCTTTGGCACGGGGCAGGAGTGAGTCGGACTCTTGGTTCTGTGGGTCCTGGGAACCTCTTTGTTCCCATCTGCAAAACGAGATGATACTCAGGCCCTTCTCAGTCAACGCATCCACCGCACTCATGAGCCTCAGTGCCCAGACCAGTGCTCAGCACATGGCAGGTCCACACTGAGGGAGACAGTCGTGAATACAAACCACGTTATTACCTCCGCTAGTAAGGAGAGACATTCTACTTATTCCATTCAGAATTCCTGATCCAGGTGCACTAATTAGAGTAGAAAGTGTGTTTTCATCAAAATGAGATCTTGCCAGAGTTTATTTTTTATTTCCACAAATTGTCAGTGTTTTCCCACACGTTTTACCTGGGAGTTGGGAGTGGGGTTTGGGGGATGGGGGGGCCACAGGAGCCTGTGATGGGCCCTGCAGTTCCCAGGCCTGGCCTGCACCATCCTCCCAGGGACCTGGTGAGGGAGGACGCAACTTCCGTCTTGAAGTTGGAGAGTTCAGTTAACTCCCCAGGCTGCACAGCTTAGTCCAACCCTGAGGACATGCCATCAGCTGTGACTCACTTAGCCACGGACATCTTGCTGTCAATCAAACAACAGACACTGGGATACCCCCCAAGGATCCATGGTGAATTAGATAAAACCCCTGTCTCCCTGGGTCCCAGAGTCTAGGGGAAGGGAAGCGTACAAAGCTACTTTAGTGGGTAAGTCTGAAACAGGGATGTGGCTGATTGCTCAGGGGACTCAAGGGGCCAGAGTGCAGGAGGCAGCAGAGCCAGGAGGACGGGACAGTGGGGCCAGGCCGGCTCTGGAGGGCACTCCCAGTGGGAAGTGCAGCAACCTCAGGGTCGACACAGTTGGAGCTGGAAAGGCGTGTGGGGCAGGAGCACGTAGGGGCATCATCTGAGGCTTGGAGAGGAGCCCCAAGGAACAATGGGGTGAGAGTTTTCAGAGTTCAGGTCTTAGCTGGGACAAAAACTGGAAAGAGGGGAGAGGATGGGTCAAGGGGAGAGGAGACAGGAGGGGTTTGAGGAATTAGTAATCAAGTGGAATTCAGGCCCGAAAAGGAAACAGTCGGAAGTGACAGTGAAGCCTCCAGGGTGGGGCTCTGGTTGGATGGAGCAGCTGCTTCTCACCACAGGGAAGGCAGGGAAGAGGGAGAAGTGGGAGAGGAGAAGGTGGAGATGTGGCCTGGGGAGGGGACAAGGCTCAGCAGGTCAAGCTAGGATCTATTAGTGAGCTGCATCCTGAAGATGTCCATGTGCAGTGGGCAGGGCGAGGGCCAGGGGGCGGTTCGGGGTGGGCCATGAGGAGGGCCGGGGGAGGAGTCCTGGGTGGCCGGGGAGCTGCTTGCCAAAGGAGACTTCAGGGAGTGACCTTGAGCTGGAAGGAGATGTGCAGTGATGGACCCCAGAGGCTTCTCCTGAGGACCAGCCATAGTCAGGCCCACCTGCCAGCCACGTGGATCAGCCCAGGAGGGCCTGTGGGATCCCTGGGTACAATCCCCCAGGGGGAGCAAAGTATCTGATTATCAGTTTATTGGGGGAAGGGGGCTAAAGGAGGGAGATTTGGGCTCAGAGCACAGAGTCTGATGTTTCAGGAAAGTTTTATGGAAAAATATGTCACCTGAGTGGCTACTGGGCCCCAGCCAGGCTCAGAGCAACCAAAGTGTGTGAGCGTGTCAGCATGTGTGTGAGCATGCCAGTATGCGTGAGCATGTGCTGCGTGTGTGTATCAGTGTGTGAGCATGTCAGTGTATATGTGTGTGAGCATGTCAGTGTTGAGCATGTGTCAGTGTGTGTGTCAGTGTGTAGCATGTGTGAGCATATGTGTGTCCGTGTGTCAGTGTGTGTGTATGTGAGCATGGGTCAGCATGTATGAGCATGTATGTGTGAGCGTGTGTGTGTGAGCTGTGAGCATGTGTAAGCGTGTATGTGAGAGCGTGTGTGAACATATCCATGTGTGAGCCTGTGTGTGTCAGAGCATGTGTCAGTGTGTGTGTGAGTGTGCGCATTTGTGTGAGCAGGTGTGTGAGTGTTGAGCATGTGTGAGCATGTGTAAGTGTGCATGAGCATGTGTGTGAGCATGTGTGTGTGAGCTGTGAGCATGTGTGTGAGCATGTGTGTGAGTGTGAGCATGTGTGAATGTGTATGAGCATTGTAAGCATGTATGAGCATGTGTGAGCATATGTGTGAGCATGGGTGTGTGACCGTGTGTGTGAATGTGTGTGAGCATGTGTGTGAGCATATCCATGTGTGAGCATGTGTATCAGAGCATGTGTGTGTGAGTGTGTGTGTGAGAGATGTGTGAACATGTGTGTGAGCATGTGTCAGCATGTATGAGCACATGTGTGAGTATATCTGTGTGTGAGCATATGTGTGTGAGCATGTGTCAGTGTGTGTGTGTGAGGATGTCTGTGTGTGAGTGTGCGCATGTGTGCTTTATTTCTGTAGCTGTTGGTTTTTAAGTTAAAAGACACAGAAGTATGTTTACAGAGTAAGGGAAAGAGCCAACAAATAGAAATGGCAGATACAGGAAAGGGGGGACCTAAAACAGTATCTGAATGATCAGGGTGGGTCAGCATTTAGCTCTTTCTGGAGCAAAATGCCAAGCTGTGACAACCAAAAGGGCCCTTTGGGAAGGAAACCCACCTAGAGGTAACAGGCAGTGGAGCATGCGGTCCCAAATACCTCAAAGCCTGGATTGGGGTCTGCACCACGGTGAGGACACAGCTGGGCTTGCTGCTTGCCCTGGGGGCCGAGGGAGAGAGGCACCCAGTTCCCATGGGGTCCCAAGCCCGCACAGTCCAGCAGCTGCTGGTGCAGGTGGCAGGTCTCCTGGTCTCCTGGCACGAGGAAGTGCCTGAATCTCAGGTTTAGCCTCTGCTTACTCGACGGGCAGGCTGACCGGCATCCTCTGCTCACTCGATGGGCAGGCTGACCAGCATCCTCTTGTCACTCGACGGGCAGGCTGACTGGCATCCTTTGGGATCTCGTCCCCGCCGGTTGATCAGGGACACTAAGAACGGGGCTTGTGTCCAGTGAACCCCAGGGAAGGGACAAGTCACCATCAGGAATGGAACTCACCGTCCCCACCAGGACGATGCCATTGTCTTGTGCAGACTTCCCACAGGTGGGGCAGGGGTTAAACCGGCCACAGCCACCTAGGGTGACAGCACCCTCTCCCAGGAAACACACTCCACCTTGAGCAGTTAGAAGGCAACTGGGGCTGGGAGAGGCCCCAGCCTTCTCTCACGACCCTCCCCAGAGGGCTGTGGCTTGGGAAGGGACCTTATCCACCCTCGAAACCACATGTGAGAGGGGACAGGAAGGGGCCAGACAGGCATGGCCATGTTAATGAGGCCATTGCCATGGCAGCTCAGACATGGTCTTTCCTGAGTAGGGTGATCCTGAAAGGCTTGGCCATGTCCTCACTATCTCATGGACCCTCTGAACGGGGCCAGTTCAGGGAGCCTTGGTGAAAAATCCATCGTGCTGAAGAAACCATGTGAAAATCTAGAGCTTTCTCCTTTCCCATCTGGGAGTCCCAGCACGAGGCTGGCGCTCACACCCGTGTGGCGGCTGCCTTCTGACTTAGGTGGAGAAATTTCATTGTGTTTCACATCTGCCAACAGAGAGATGCATCCCTCTCAGGATGCTGAATTTTGCTCTAGAAGTTGACACATTTGTAAACTCATGGCCCCTTGGGGCAGCACAAATTCATCCACGAATAGTAAGCAGAGCCTGGTTCCAAATGCAGCCATCACTGTCCTCACAGAATATCATGTATGGATACCTTTGAAGCATCTGTCAGATGTGGGGCACTCAGGATGCCTGAGTGTGCACCAATAATTCACTCTTTTGATGAATAGCTGTATTTCTCAAGCTAAATTCGCATGCTGCAGAGAAGCGGCCCCCTTAATGGTCTGGAACTCCTAAGGCCATTTCATATTTATGGTGTAATATGTTACTTACTGGCTTGCTAGACGGAGGGAGGCTGTTCTCTTTCTGGTTCGGGACAGTTGAGAAATGTGGATTAACCCCAAGAATTGGAGACACTTAGTGTGTTTTCATGCTCCCTGGAGGAATAGGAATGTAGAGTTCTGCAAACCACAGTAAACAAGTGAAAATGAAAGCCTCATGCCTGCAGTCTGCCTCGTCCATCACCCAGAGGTTCGGTGGCTGTAGCTGGGATGTCCACTCAGAATCTCATTCGCCCTGTGCGGAAGATATTCCCAATGTGGGGGCAGCGGCGGACGGTGGTCTGCAGAAAGATGCCACTTCTCCTGTACAATGTTCACACCACAGAAAAGCAGACGGGCTGCCCTCTGTGTGATTACGACGTGCTCTGCTGTCTGTCATGTGGCCAAGTCATAGCACGGGCACCTCCCTGCTGCAAAAACTGGTGCCAAAATGTTCATTTAGAGAGGAGCTGGGATCTGTGTTCAATAAACTGTGGTAACACATGCAGTTTACACACACACTGGGCACCTTGAAAAAGTGTATTATCTTCTGAGTGCCACATCCCCTTGGTGCGTCTTCCAGAAGCTTCCGGCCTGGAGCCTCACAGTGCAGTTAGAAGACCCTAGACCCCCGCTGTCCTCGCTGCCTTCTAATTACTCCAGGTGGAGACTGTTTCCTGGGAGAGGGTCCTGTCTCCCTAGGTGGGGTCTTTCTCCACTGCCTTTCCCCCTCTCCCGCACCTCCCTTTGGGTACCTTCTTGGAGATTTCTGTAGAAAATATGGAGAAGGAAATTTGATGGTGTTGCCATCTCTGAATTGAGTCTCTCCCTCTCCACCGGTGATTTGAGCACAGATTTCCTCCTGCCTTTCCTGGATGGCCAGGGACCTCCCAACCCCACAGCAGCAGGGAGGGGAGCTGCGGCTCTCGGCCGGTCAGAGTGGGAGACACTTCCCACCTGCCATTCCTGGCTGCCCCTGTGGCCTCCAGGGAATTGGAGCGGAAGCAGACCCCTGGGGGCAGGGGTGGGGCCGCCTCAGTGACCACCCTGCAGGTGTCCAGTTGCTCAGGGCGTGGGGCTGCCTCAGCGACCGCACCACAGGTGCCCAGCTGCTTGGGCGGGGGGGTTGTTGCCTCAGTGGCTACACTGCAGGTGTCCAGTTGCTCAGGGCGTGGGGCTGCCTCAGTGACCGCACCACAGGGTGCCCAGCTGTTCATTGCCCCTGGATGGTGGTGCCCCTTAGTTCTGGCCCCAGGGCAGAACTAAGACCACACATTACAAGGGCATGGGGGATCAGGCACAGCGGTTTGCAAACCCTCGGAGCCCCCAAAGGTGCTGCTCTCCACCCCCACCCCCTTTCCTCATCCTGGCTCTGGACCACTGCCAAGGGTTTGGGTAGCTTTGCAGGGACAGAGGAGCTGGGAGGATTCAGTGATCTGCTGCCAGCCTGGTCTGGCCGTAGGGGCCTCAGGCAGACCCTTCTCCACAGCTGAGGCAGGGTCCCGGGAACAGCTCCTGCCCTGAGAGCTCTGCAGGAGCACGGGGTGGCTCCCATGGGGTCTCCATGCCCCTTTGTCCCTCCCTCTCTGAGCCCATTTCCCTGGCCCCACGAGACACCAAGTAAGGTCAGTAAGCCAGAGTTGAGTAGCCCAAGCCAAAGAATGCGGGAACGGAGCTCTGAGATCCCCATGGTCCCCTGTGAGTCAGGGTGCCGGAGGAGGAAACACTGACCAGGGTTTCTGAATGGTCAGTTCTGTGTCCTGCAGATAGAGCCAGAGGCCCAAGGGCTGTGCTCTCCCTGGTCCCTAACCTGGGCCCTAAGCCAAGAGCCCTGGAGGATGGGGCTGGGGTGAGTGGGGACCCACCAAGCCCTCCTGACCTGCAGCATCTGTGGTACCTGGGCGGGTCTCCCCTTCCAGGCTGTTGGGGCCAATAGGCCTGAAAGCCAGGGAATGTTGGCAGGGCAATCCTCTCCGCATGGTGGGAAACAGTCGCCAGGAGAAGCCTCACTATGGACGAGGCTTGGAGGCTCTAAGAGGCCACGTGGGTGCCATGGTGAGGCTCAGCCCGGGTCCAGGGCCCGTGATCCGCGTTGGAACCTCAGGGAGGCAGAGGTCATAGGCTGGCTCATTTGTTGTTGGTTGGGCTCATTTCTCAGAAAACAGACCCTTGGAATGGAGCGCGTCTCTTCTATGCACTTTGGTAGGCCCGGGGAGGCTTCAGCGCTCAAGCCCGGGGGGCAATCCATGCTGATCCGAGGACAAGCCTCTTTCCACTACAGCCTCAGTCCAGCACCCCACCTTCACACTGGATGCTGACTTTACCTTCCCGTCCCTTAGTTAACACTGTTGTACTGTAAACAGCCCTGGTGTAGATTGCCGGAGGCTCAGAACACCCACCCACATCACTCCTCTTATCTCTATCACTCGCCTGTGGGCAGATGGTGGGTACTCTGTAATCCCAGCGACTCGGCAGGCTGAGGCAGGAGAATCACCTGAACTCGGGAAGCGGAGGTTGTAGTGAGCCAGGGTCGCACCATTGTACTCCAGCCTGGGCAACAAGAGCGAAACTCTGTTTCAAAATAAATAAATAAATATGTAGAAAAAACGGATCGCAGAAGCAATCTGGCTTTGGACTTACTCAGTTGCCATCTATAAGCTGTGAATCAATGTGCAGTGAAGTCACACCACCCAAGCCAGAAAGAACTACAGGGCCACTGTGGGAGATGGACAACTGATAGGATTACGTGGTGTTTCCACAGGGCTGAGTGTCGTTTCTGTGTTTTAAAAACAGCATTTCTATCCATGTCATGCATGTTTTGGTTAGATGTATTGGTACTTTCTTACACAGCACTCACAGTACTCTATGTAGAAATGTGAACAAAAGTCATGAACTATTACAACAGTGGCCGTCCACGCACCAGGAAATGCAGTGATGAGAACAGGGAGGAAAGTCTGCAGGAAGGGACACAGTGGGAAAAGCTGGGCCATGTCCAACCCGGCCACTGGGGCTGCCTGTGGCTCCCGCTCTTGTGGCAGGCCCTGTGCATACTTTAACTTAAAAGCCAGCTGCTGTGTGGGGTCAGATCGAAGCAAGACAGCCTGGAAGGAGTGGAGCTTCCCATTGTTCCCTGGGCCTTGCCTGGCCACCGTCCTGGTTTCTGGGCACACAGTGCTCGCTGCTGGCCAGGCAGAGCAGCTGGATGGGAGGCTTCTTCTTGGAGTGCCCTGTTGCCAACCAGGCTGGTGTCTGGGATCCAGCCCTCTGCCGCTGAGTCCTGCCTTCCCCTTTGTATAAGTCCATTCTCCCGTTGCTGTAAAGGAATACCAGAGACTGGGTAATTTATAAAGAAAAGGGGTTTAATTGGGTCACTATTCTGCAGGCTGTGCAGGAAGCATGGCCGCATCTGCCTGGTGTTCTTCGGAGGCCTCAGGAAACTTACAATCATGGCAGAAGGCGAAGGTGGAGCAGGCGTCCTACGTGGCTGGAGCAGGAAGAAGAGAAGCGGGATAGGGGAGGTGCCACACACTTTTAAACGATCAGATCTCAGGAAAACTCACTGACTGTCACGAGAACAGCATCAGGCAGGAAATCCACCCCAGGATCCCAACACCTCCCACCAGGCCCCGCCTCCAGCACTGGGAATCACAATCTGTCATGAGATTTGGGTGGGGACAAGATCCAAACCATATCACTCTTGTTCTCCTGCGTCCACCGCCCAGCCAGGAGCATCAACCCTGTAGACTGTGGGTTTTGTGGGCGCAGGACGGAGGAGGAGTGAGACGGCTTGGCAGCCAGAAGGGATAACCATGGCAGGCCTGGTCCTGTGCCCTGGGTAGAGATGCCACCCTCGGTTTCAGTGGGATTCGGGAACCACCCCACGGTCTCTGAGTCATAGCTTCTTCCTCTCCCAGCTGCCACAGGGGCACTTCCCTCTGCGGACTGCTGGGGGCCTCCGATGCCTGTGTGCACCCCACTCCCATGCCTGGCCTGCAGGCAGCACAACACATATCTTCTTATAAATGCCACCAATATCTATTTGCCCGCTGTAGTCGGTGAAAGTGCAATCCAGCTGTCCTGGGCTGATTCTTAGGCTATTTTCTTAGCTATGTTTTCTTTCCTCTCCAATTCTGTCCCCGGTTAGAGCTTAAATTAAAAAACAAAAGGTAGTTATTGAGTTTCAGTAAAGTTTGTCCTATCCTGGCTCTGAGGAGACTAAGTTTTCTCTTATGTAATATGTAAGGATGATACGGTAAAATCTACTATAGAGTTTCCAAAGCAGGTCCATCCCTGTTTTCGCCAAAGATTCTTAAAACAACCTCAAAAGAGAGGCAAGATATTGTCCAAACTGAAGGCCTCACCATAGCTAAAAGGGCAGGCAGTTGTAGGATCTGCGATAGTAGATGGTACAAAGCTCTCGACTTGCTGTTTCCAAGGTGATGCCTACGGGCTCTGGGAGCTCCTCTTTGCCCCAGTTTCTACCCTTCCATATTGTCTTACACCTGACCCAGTTCTTTCTCTACCTCTTCTCTTTGGGCTTGGTACTAGTGAGATGATTTTTCTATTTCTCCATCTCCAACAAGGGCAGAGAGCACGAACTGACTAGCTGATGACACCTGGCTGGATTTTGCTAATGTGAAACTGTTTTTATTTGATCGATTATCTTCCAGTCTGCTTCGGATGTCCAGGCTGATACAGGGACAAGGCCATTTGCTCACCTGCCCTCCCCTTCCCTGTGGCTGGTCAGGTCCTGTGTCGTGGGGCATCTGGGCAGCACGGCTCAGCTGTGGCCGCCCCTCGGCTCGCGCTCGTGGGTGAGTTCTGCTTTAGTCTCGAGCTTCTGCACAAGCAGCAAATGGGTTGCTCTGTGCTTTCTACTTTGCTCACTCTTTTTCTTGGTTATGTAGTTTTTCATGGAACATGGTTTTATGTTTTCCTTCAGCACCATCAGTTTGTTCTTTTCTGTGGACACTTCTTAGGGGACTGCTCCATTAGGGGTCAGGGTAGACTCTTGGCTGCAACAACTTTCTTCCCTATTCTTAGTGATTTTATCCAGTGCTCCAGGGGGCTGACTTCCCCTCCTCTTTCCTCTCCACAGTCCCTCTCTCTGGCTGGAGCTGAACACCCTCCCATGGGCTGGACCAGGCATCCTCAGAGCCTGACTCTCCCGAAATCCCTTTGTCCTGGGAACTCTGACCTCAGGCTGGGGTCTGCTCCTCCAGCTGGGTGCAGATCAGGTTTCCAAATTTCCTCACGTTGGATTCATTCATCTCCTCCAAAAACAGGAAGCCTCTGCTGAGACTCAGGCTTTCACCAATTATGTGGATTCCATTTTAATCAAACTGGATTGGATTGAAAATTTCCATTTCTATTTAAATATACGTTTTAAGGTAATTTTCTCTTGGCAGTTGATATGTTTATCTAGTGGCTAGTTCCCAATTTAGACTGCGTCTTCAGACGGAAGGACGATCTTCTCTAATGAGCCACTCATTTCTGGCTCCCTGCGGGGGGACGTGGCTTCAATATGGGGATCGGGGTGTCGGGCTTGGGGTGAGCCTTGGAGAACTTATGATCTGGAGGCTTTCAATGGAGGGAAAGCATTAGCAGGTAAGGACCAGCGCTGCTTTGACATAAAGTGGCACTGAGTAGAAAGTATCAGAGTACGAGTGTGTCACAGTGAGGAAGTACAAGCGTGGGATCTGGCCTGGGCTGCCACCCACTCACCCTGCGATCTCGAGGAGCGCCCAGCCCAGCTCCGAGTGCCCCCATTTCCACCTGTGAGCACCCAGC
>NC_045442.1:2638672-2656152 GCF_002776525.5 Piliocolobus tephrosceles
CCAGCCCAGCTCCGAGTGCCCCCATTTCCACCTGTGAGCACCCAGCCTAGCTCCGAGTGCCCCCGTTTCTGTCTGTGAGTGGAATCAGAAACAGGGCTCCCGACAGGGCCATGGCGAAAATTCAATGAGATGAGCTTCACAAAGGCCTTAGAGGAGTCCTTGGCACAGAATCAGTGTTTCATGTGCTTGTTAAATAAACACATTCAGGGGAATCTCAGTGTATCAGTACATGTTTGTGTTTGCTGACTCTCACTGTCCAACGTCTTTCTCAGTGGGCACATGGTCAGTAGGTGTGAGACCCATCCAGCCGGGCATCTGTGGGGCTGACCTTCCGGGGGCCTGTTCCCACTACGTGGACATCATGAGCCTCCCTCGGCACCCCTCCGCCTTCAGATAAGTGGGTATGCTGGAAATCCTTGTACGAGTGAAACTGAAGCTGCCCCCCACCGCCAGAACCAGTAGGTTTGACGCACTCAGCTGGGCATCTGTGGGGCTGGCCTTCTAGGGACCTGTTCCCACTGCGTGGGCTCCACCCACCTCCCTTGTCACTGCTCTGCCTCCAGATAACCGAGAGCGCTGTGAATCCTTGTACGAGTGGAACTGAAGCTGCCGCTCTGAACCGCCTCTGTCACTTCCTGGGTGTCAGACACTGTGGGAGCGGCTGAAACGCAGGAGACGGTGCTCTTTTCCCCTTAACTCTCACGGTTCAGTGAAAACAGAAGGTGTAAATGACGATGATGAGCCTTTTCTTAAAAGCATGTAGAAAGACTCTGATTTTCTTGGGAGGGGATCCAAACTCTGGGTGGGGGAGGCTTGCTAATCAAGAGTTAAAGAGGTACTGGAGGCGGCTATGAGAGCGGCTGAGATGCCACCAGCTGGAACAAGATCCTGCAGAAGGGAAGAGATGAGCAGCCAAGAGCACATGTGGCCCATCCAGGCTCCCTGGGGGTCCCATGGGGCCTGTGCCCTGGACAGGGGGCAGTGCGTGCAGTGGAGATGGGAGGGGACTCTGCAGGCAAGTTACGACAAGCTTCCCAGGGTGCCTCACCCCAGGCTCCCACCCCTCCCTGAGCAAGCTCTCTGAGGACCCTGCAGAGGATATGAGGAGGCCTGTGCATTCCTACATTCTTTAAGGGGTTGTGAATTCATGAATGACTGCCCAGTTAGTCATTGTACTGTTGCAAGTGTCTGTGTGTGTGTGTGTGTGTGTGTGTGTGTGTGTGTGTGCGTGCTTGTAACATTAAAAGCATGTTTGCATCCCCGGATAAGCAGTGTGCCTCTGCTGAGTTAGACTGATTGACTTCCACGGCCATTGGAGCTGCTGGGACTGTAGGACAGTCTGATCCTGGTGAGCACGTTCTTAGGGCCTGGGAAACATAGGGTTCCCTGCTGGGCTATGGCTTCCTCGAGGTCAGGGCCCTTGTTTTCTTTCTGTTTTCTCCCAGTGCCTGAAGCAGGGCCCAGCACAGGGCCCTAAGCTCAGGTTGAACGGGATTCTTGCCTGGGGGTGCCAGTACCCTTGCCCTTAAGAGTCCTTCAGCAAACACAGGAGAGCAGGGTCCAGGGAGAGGCCCACCTTGTGCCTGCTGAGGGCCTGCCTGGAGCCCGAGGCTGATGGAAGCTGCTTGCATCATTAAGTAGCTGCATATCCGCAGCAGTGCTGGAGATAGCTTGGGTTGTCCCCATTCCATAGATGGGGAAACTGAGGCACAGCCAGGCCAGACAGAGTGGCCCAGCTGAGCTGGAATCTGAACGGAGGCTGTGGGTCTCTTGACCCTGCATGCCGAGCTGCTCAGTGATATTTTACTAAGAATTTGAAGAGCAGAATCATGTTTCCTAATATCTGGTCTTGGTGCAGAGGAATTTTATAACATGAAGTCTTATTCCAGTCAAACCTTTCTGTGTGTGAATTTCTATAGACATTTCCAGGAAGTAAGTCCCAGGTTTCAAGCCCTCCCACGTTCACGGGTGAGCCTGGGTGCAGGTATGGGTTCTGATGAGTCTGGTCCTTTCTTTTTCCCTTCTTGACATGAGCCATCTTCCGGCGTGCCAGGAGCTCAGGGCTGATAGAGCTGCTGTCCTCCAGTCACCAGGCGGCCAAGGGAGGGAGGCCCCACATAGCCAATCCTCAGCCCTGTTTGGCCAACACACGCCCCCTCATTGCCCATGCAGCCTCTGATCGAGGTTGATGAGGGAATAGTGTTCTTGGCCGCCTGCCTGATGGGGCAGAGAAGGTCATTTTTGGCTGATGAGTGATGGAAGTATTCAGATCCATTGTGCTTGTGCAGGTCAATCCGCGACTGTGGGAGGAGCACTTGTGGGGAACCTCTGGGTAAGAAGTGCTCCAGCAGTGCTAGCCCCACGTGGTGCCTGTGTCACACTTCCTACCGCATATCACATGGGGCAGCTGCATCCACGATCTTGTTGTAAACTATTCATGCCTTGACTGTTTTCCTCTCTTACTGTAAAATGAGCTTTTTTTTTTGCATCTGTGGTTGCTTATTAGCATTCACAAGTTAATTCGTTGTTTTATTAGCTACTCACAAATAGAACTAATTTGGTAGTCTCAGGTTTAATCGAGAATTTTGGAACTGTAGACTTATGGATGTGCAAACTGGAGATGTTAATTTCAGGAAACTACCTAAGACCCTTCAAAGCATTATCTATACATATTTGTAAAATCACTTGGACCCTCACTTCTTTCATTTACCATTCCACTTTTAATTATGGATGCTTTAGGTAAGGCCTAATCATTTTGAGCTTACAGATGCCCAGTATAGATGAATAGTTTCACATCATGCATTTAGGCTGGATAAATGGAGTGTCCCATCATGCATTTGTTCCAGATAAATGGAATTTCCCATCATGCATTTGGGCTAGATGAATGGAGTTTCCCATCCTGCATTTTGGCTAGATAAATGGAGTTTCCCATCATGCATTTGGGTTGGATGAATGGAGTTTCTAGTCATGCATTGGTATACCCTTAACTTCAGACCATGGATGTGTACACCAAAAAGGATGCTCCCTTCAAGACCTTCATGTTACAGCCTTGCAGAATCAAGTATGCATGGGCCTGAAGGCAGTGGGAGAGCTGCTTTCTTGCCCTAGGTCTGCGTCTGAGTTGAGGTGGTGCCAGTGGGTGGAGCATGTGAATGAAGGAGCAGACACAACCTTAGCCTGCACTTTTGGGCAGGGATGGTTCCTGCACCGTCACCTGGGGAGATGAGATGATCTCTCATCCACGTGGGAGATTAGGATGATGTGGCCCCACTGCAAGTTGAGTCACAAAATCTTAGAATCACCCCCAATTTTATCATTAGTTCTTGCTTGCTAATCTGGAAAAGAAATAAGAAAAGATCTATGGATGGTCACGTGTCTACTCAGCAATAGCATAAAGATGATGTTAGACAGTAACTGACGCTGTGGAAACTTCTGTTTATCTGATTATGTTTCCGCTTTATATTTCTAACATCATCCTTTTGCATCAGAGAAATGGATGCTGCCAGTCACTGTCTCCACTAGAGGTGACGGTGGCAAGTGGTCCGGCAGGCCTGGTGCTCTGGTGCCTCTTGGGGTGGAGCCTCCTTCTCAGGCCCGAGTCCACCACCCAGAGGCTTCTTTCCTCCATTTGTACAGTTTTCATGCTGCATTTATGTTGCTTGAAGGTTGAAGTGTTAATAAAATCGGTTGCCTTCATGAACGGAGTCGCCTATAACATTTCTGGCAAGTTTCCTCCTTTGGCTGAAACTGGCTCTCTGGCTGGGGCTTCGCTTTCACTTGTCCCAGGATGTGGATGAAGTCACTGCATCCTGGGACATTACTTCTTGTGGTGTAACTAAATAGAAGGGGTTCTAGCACATCTAGTTCCGGCCACAGCATGGGCCCAGAACACCAGAAAGGGGGTTGTAGTAGGAAACCCTTTGCCACACTGTGGGGAAATCTGGCAGGGAAAGTCAGAGCCCCGTGCTCAGGGTCCCAGCCCTAGCTGCAGCTCACCACATGCTTCCTCATCTGCTGGGGGCCTCATCTGCTGGGGGCCGGAAGGCCAGGGACAGTCCTCATCAGTCCTCCTCTGAGAGGCTGGCCTGTTTCTTGCACTTGTGGGTCCAGAACCATGGTGCCTCTACCAGGGAGGGCCAAGCCTTGCTACCCTGACCGTAGCCCCACCACCCACATACCATCCCAACACCCCTTTGCTGCTGTCCCCAAAGCACAGACGC
This sequence comes from Piliocolobus tephrosceles, assembly GCF_002776525.5. NCBI lineage: Eukaryota > Metazoa > Chordata > Mammalia > Primates > Cercopithecidae > Piliocolobus > Piliocolobus tephrosceles. Next base: position 2,642,893 of record NC_045442.1, read on the forward strand.
ACAGGCTGCAGGCAGCTTCAGAAAACGAACGTTCAGAAGGTCTCCAGGTGGGTGAGACAGAAGGGGAGATGGGACAACGTCCTTAGACGTTTGATTTTGATTCAAACATTGAAGTGCATGGCAGCGCCTCGTGGAGGGTATAAATCTTCACTGGCGGAAAACGACAAAATGGTAGTGACATGAAGTAATGACTTGCTGTTTCGGTGGCTTGCCATGCCTCCCTGATTTTACATGGGGAACTGTGTACTGTTGCTCCCAAATTAGTTTTTGGAAAATGAATTATTGACTGCAGATATAATTTATTACTAATAAGCAAAATAGGTTTGTACCATGGGCCTGTTGGGGTAGTTAGCAAAGAAGGAATAAGGAGGAGGGGGAGAGAAGGGAGGAAACTGAGGGAGGGGCGGAGATGGGGGCTGGCTCCAGTAGGGCGGGCCTGCGGGGCAGCTCAGGACATGCAGTGTGTTCCTGCAATGCCTACGAGTTCTTAGTTGTACAGTCCGGAGGTAAAAACAACTTGACAAAGCTGTGCCACTTGTGAGTGGTGAAGCCTGGAATTTTCCCCAGATAATTCTTTCTTTTTATTTTCCCCTTGGTGTTGCCCATGGAGTCCTGGTCATTTGAATGTCTCCCTGCTGGGGGTCTTTGGAGAGTGGATGTGGTCAGAGCTGACTCTCTTCCAGTAGGGACAAAAGTGAGGCAAGTGGGCAGGTTCTTAGTTCCTGCCCAGGATGGCCCTGGGGGCAGAGGGTTGGGGGGACTGTGGGCACAGGAACCTGGAATCAGTGGCCTTGGTCCTTGAGCTGACACTGTCTGCAAGGCTGGGCAACCTCAGGGAGAGCCAGATCCCTGTGTCAGTCTCCTCATCTGGAAAATGGGCACAACAACAGCTCCCATTATTTTTCTTGAAGTTATGGTAATAACAAAAGAGAGAGAGAGATGATGACAAAATGCTGGAAAGTCAATGGATTTCATGTTGAGTGTTTTCTTTTCCTCCAGGTGATCTTTATCTCACTTCTGTTCCTTGTATTGCAAAAAACATTCATTTTTGTAAGCTAGAGAAAGTATCCTCTAGATTTTTACATTCTTGCTCCTTTTGGTATGACCAGCACAGTGAAATTACGATAGCATCAAAATGCAGCCTAATCAGTGAAGTCTCTATTTCTAGGTGTAAAATATATTTGTAAACTTGCTATTTTGGGTGTCACATCAAGATTCTGATATATTAAAAAGTAACGTTTGAAAAGCATTATCTTTGTAAATTAATATTACAAAGTCTTCTTTAAGCTTAAAATTATTTAGTTATATTTATTTAGATAATTATAAATTGCTTTATTTTATCATTTATTTTAAAAACTACTTAATTATAATAATTATTGCCCTATGATACTGTGTTTGTCACTGGTAGGAGGACAGATGAGACCATTCAGCCTCCAGATCCTGTAGAATTAGAGGAGTTATTCGGAGAAGGTTAGCAGGCCTCACAAATGGTGAAGGCTATATATGTTTTACATTTATAAGTATATTTATCTAAGACATTTATTTTGTGGCAAAAGAATTATTTTACTAGTCATGCTGTGTACATATAAAAATATCTGTTCATTAAAACGCCTGGCCAAGTTTTGACTGAGATGAGCCACATGAGGTGAGATGTGAAATTCTCCCTTCTGGGGTCAGCATGGAGAAAGCTTCCAATTTGGAGCATTTTGAATTGTGTGTTTTCAGGTTAGAAGTGCTCAACCTACACCCTAAGAAAGGCAACGGCTGCCCCCTCCCTAGAAACGGCGGGGCCGGGGACAGATTGTGGAGCTTTAGCACAAGAGCTCTGATGTATCGTTTAACTCCAGCTGTGAAAATCTGTCTGCTCAGACACAAAATGAGAAGAGGATGCTGAGGAGGTGGAAGGCGCCTATGTACTGGGCGCTCTTGGCAGCTGGTCTCGCCACTGTCGCCATCGTTCACATGCATCTCTGTCGAACTCTGTGGGCTCCGGAGCCAAGGAGAGGCCACGTTAAGGAAAGCCAGACTCACAGGTCCCCTCTGAGGCTTCACACTCTGTGGTCAGTGGGTGACACAGATGATAGGCATCCTCATGTCACATGAGAGGGAGATCTCTCCAAGTGACGTAACCTGGGCGTCCGTCATGGAGGAGGGGTGTTGCATTTGGAAGATTTCCCTTGGAGGAACCGCTTTGGCTCAGGCATCAAAGGAGATCATAGGTGACTTGTGATGGTCATACTGACTCCAGTCCTGTCCTGTCTTGGCCTTTGAGCGGGTCCTTGGAGTCCTCGTGTGGGCTAGACAGGGCTGGCCTGTCTGTGGTTGGGCTGGTCCCTAGGGTCCCTTGGTGGTACGGACAGGTTGGCTCATTGTGGAAGTGGAGTTCGGGAAACCTTGACGCCCTCTCAGCACAGCCTCCCCTGCCTGTCTCCCTGAAGCCGCCCGGGCCGTGGGTCTCTCACTGTTGACATAGACTATTTCCAGTTGCGCATGGTACCTTCTTTCTTTCTTCTGTGGTGCTTGTCCTCCTCAGACCCACTCAGTGTCGGGGACAGTCTGCTCGGTATTTCAAGGCTGACAAGAAGCCCGAGCTGTCAGGGTGGTCCTGGTTCCCGGGCCTGGTGCGTCTGAGGTCCCATGGAGCTCAGCCCTACACCCCTCCTCTTGCTGCAGAGGACCATGCTGTCCACATAGGAAGTGGACACATCTCCCAATCTGTGTGAGGCCTCCAGGCCAAGGGGGCAGCTTTCTCCATTTTAAGATTTTGCCCCGTGAATGTTCTTAAACCTGATGCAGCTGTTTCTGGTCTGCTAATTGGAGCCAGGGGATTAAAAAAAAAAAAAAAAACGGTAGCAACTGATGTAAGAGAGAGCTGGAGGGAGAAGCCAGCAGTGTCGCTTCCAGGGAACATCTGTCTTCATGTTGGAGCTGCTGTGTCACCTGTAAACAGTGAACTTGAACTCTTCCCTGCATCGCTGCAGTGCCAGCCCTGCAGGCGCCCTCCTGGGCAGCAAAGCCTCGGCAGCAAGACGCCTGTCCACCAGGCCTGTGCATGAAACCAAGCAACACTCATGCTGGCTTTCAGCCCATTTGGAAAGCTCCTGTGACCTCTGGGGTCTGCAAGGACAGAACCTCCCTTTGGAGATATGGAATCACGCTGTGCCTGGAGCCAGAGATTGGGTGGGGGAGGGGATCGGGGTGGGGGAAAGGATCGGGGCAAGTGAGGGGATTGGGGTGGGGACCTCCCTGAAGATCTCCATGCAGCTTTCTTTGCCAATGGCCAGCAGAGTTGTGGCCACCTCAACGCTCGCTGACAAGGACAAAGCACTTTCTGATTCCAGGCTCAGCTCTGAAGAGGGGAACTGAGGGAGAGAGCCAGCCACGGGGATGCCAAGAAAGGCCTGTTTGATAATTAGGAGCAGACAGAGAGTTTCAAAGACCATTTGCCTCCCTGGCCCCTCTGGGAGTGAAGTGACCACACCGAATCCTTCCTCGCCCTCCCCCACCACCCGCTTGGCCACAGGAGCATCTGGCTTTTCCCTGGACAGACCCCACCTTCTCCTCATGATCTTGTCCTCTTCAAGGTGGACCAGGCCTCCCTGCCCTCCACCCCACATCCCTGGGAAATTGCTGCCCCAGCCCCTGTTCCATCCTGGCTGAGCTCAGCTACTGCTTCTGGGCTCCAGGAGGACCCTGCACCCTCACAATGCTCTTGTTCTCATCATAGTCACCCCTTTGGGGACACATGACATCTGCCCCTCCTTCACATGCCACCCACTGAGCTCAGCCATGGGCTCCCTGACTGCAAGGACTTTGCACCCAGGGCCTGTGCAAGGCCTGGCGGGCAGCCACCCTCGAGGGGCACTTGTTCCATGGATAAAACGCCCACGATTCTGCCTCTCCTCATGCCCCTTCCTTTGACGGCTGCTCCAGGAAGGCTCAGGTCATGCAGCTGGATTCTTCCCTTCCTGGACTGTCTGGAGCTACGGGGCCTGGGAGGCCTCGGCAGAGCTCCCACAGCCAGTCTTCACCCCAGCACCCCCTGGGAGGGTGTGTCCCGGGCTGACCTCCCTGCCTAGTGCCCTGAGTCCACTCCTGGGCTGCCAGCTGGTCTGCAGGACCGGCCCTTCTGGTGACCCTAGGCAGTGTTTCCATGAGGATTTGCCTCTGCAGACTTGGGCATACACCAGGTTGGCAGTTCATTCGTTGTCCATGACATCCTTCAAATCCACCTGTACTTCTTATTCCAGAGCTACCAGCCAGTTCTCCCGCCTGGGAATCCCAAGGGCTTTGTGTCTGCAGCATCCACCTTCCTGACCTTTCAGGGCCTTCCAGACAAGGCCACAGACTGTAGTAAGACCTCTGTGGTCATACGGCAAACCATCTGCCTGCGGAGCCCTGCCCATATGGCAAAGCTATCTGCCCATGGACCCCACGCAGACCTGGCGCAGGAGCCGGCTGGAGGGCAGTCACCACTTTGGCCCTCTGTCAGAGCTTCCCCAACTCTGGGTCCATTCCAGGGGCTCCAGCAGCCTCCCATCTCCTGCACTCTTTGCATAAAACACCTTTTGGATAAAACACCCTTTGCAGCCTCTTAGGAAGGATGAGGTCTGCAGTGCTAAGCCTCCAAGACCAGGTGACCTCAGGAAAGAGGTGCTGCTTTTCCAGGAAGTGGCCGTCAGAGAGGCTAGGGTGGCCCCATGACCCCAGGCCAGGACATGCCCTGCGAAGGGAAGGCCGTGGGAGGCGGCGTTCACCTCCACGTCTCCAGGGCTGCACTGAGGCTACTCAGGAGAAACATTTTCTAATAAAAGTTCGGCCGGTTACAGAATTTCCTAATGTGAGATACAGGCTGGAATGCGGCGGCAATTCCACAGAGAAATCATTGTGGGAATAATTCACATCGAACGTAGTTTCATGAAGGATGCTATTTCCAGAGTCTAACTGTTTCTCCCTTTTTCTCTCACTTTTTTACTTTATTGCTATTTTTTTTTTTTTTTTACATTAGGAGAAATTGAAAACCTATTTAGGTTTCATAGCTTCACATTTCTGAAGTAAGTGACACAGCAGAGAGTTGGGATGCGTCTGATTTGTGCCTCACAATGAGGCGTGCACGTCACTGGTTAATTGTGTGGCATTCCATAAAGGAGAGCTGTTGGGATTAAAGGGTTAACTGCTAAGATTAGCATTTTCTTTCCCTTTTTAAGGGAACCACTTATCAGTCACAATGGCAATAAAACCAGGTGTAATTGGATTTCGGGAGAGACTGCAGTTGAATTGATGCCATGGTCCGCTTGGTCTGGGAGAGGCTGGATTCTCAGTGCAGCCCCAGAAAGAGCCGGGTGGCAGGGGTTGAGGGTGTGACAGGTCCAGGGACAGGGACCTTAGACCAGATCCAACTGCAGAGCACATTAAGACCCTGGACTTCAAGCAGGAAGGCCACTGGGCTTGTGGTCAGACATGGCGTGAACCTCCACCGAGGATCCCTTCCTCTGCCCGTTCATAAAACTGAGAGGTGGGTTCTCTTCTCCAGCCAACCTGTTCTGCCTGGGGCCAGGCTGTGGAGGGGCTGAGGGGACAAGTCCACTGCCATCAGGGCCTCTCCCTGAAGGAAGTCTTCTGCCCCAAGAAACATTCTTCCCTTACCTGCAGGTTCATTGGTTTATTTTTAGCCTCTAGTGGAAGGACACTGGACAAATGTCCTTTGATTTGAGGACACACAGCTTTGGATCTGAGCTGGCTCCATGCCCTGCTGGAGCCCATGCAGTGACTGTGGCCCCCGCTGCTGGCAAGGCAGGACCCACCATCACGGACAGTTTCTTCACTCTGTGTGGCAAAGGGCTTTGACAGGCGCTTTCTGGCATTTGGGGTGGATAGAATCATCTTCATCCCTATTTTCCAGTTGGGCATATGGGGGCCCTGTAGATGGAGGGGCAGAGTGGGGGGCAGGTGCCAGTTTCCTAGCCTGCTTGTGGCGGGTTAGGGTCACAATCTGCACCCGTTCCCAGAGCTCCCTTGGCCACCTCTTCACCGCCCTCCCTCCAGAGCACACTCAGGTCCCACAGGGCACAGAAAAGGGGGAGCCTTGCACAGGCTCAGAGGGAGACGACCTTTCCAGGCCTGTGGCCTCTCCCTCCCAGCCAGAGCCCTAGCAGGACTTATCCCACAGCCAGAAAAAGGGGTGCACACTTGGCCACTTACGCTGCTTTTACTGTTGGAAGCCTGGCCACAGCATCGCCGTTGCTGAGTGATGGGGAAAGCCTTTCGAAGGGGATCAAAGTTAACAGTTGGATAAAACACCCTTTGCAACAGACCAACTGCAGACTCAGCAAACATCCCACTTCTCTGTGAGGTACTTAGATCCACTCTGGGTGGGGACACTCCAAGGCCAAGTGACCTGGTTAAAATGACTATAATTGAAAACAGATATTACAATTAACTTTCTCCTCCAAAAATATTGACTTGATCTCTGCTGTGTCTCAGCAGAGACAGAGGGTCCCTCGAGGTGCTCCAGTCTGGGAATCATGGGGAGATGTGGGTGGGGCCATTGGGCCAGCCCACTTGCGGGTTTGTGACCTGTCTTAGTCTGTTCCCGCTGCTCTATACCCTTAGACTAGACAATTTATAGACATGAGAAATGCTTTTCTTATAGCTCTGGAGAATGGAAAGTCCAGGACCAAGGCACCAGCATATTTGGTGCCTGATGAGAGCTGCCAAGACCCTAGCTAGGCCCAGGCCCAGTGCTAAGCTGCTGGGCTTCCAAGATGGTGCCTCCTTGCTGCGTCCTCCTATGGCAGGAGGGAGCGAGGGCTAAGAGGGCCTAGCTGGTTCCCTTTGGGCCTTCCATGAGGTAGCTCATTCCATCCATGAGGGCTCTGCTCTCATCACTTCACATCTCCGAAAGATTTCACCTCTTCGTATCATCCTATTGGGGCTTAGCTTCCTACTTTGGGGTTTTGCAGGGACTCACGCATTCATGCTCTCGTGTGACCTAATGTGACATCAGCCTCTGCCCTCCCAGCTGGGCTGCAGTGGAGACAGCCAGCTGTCCCCTTAAGATGCCCACCCCCTCTCGGAGGAGGACTGAAGTGGAAAGTGTCTGGGGAGGCTGCCACCACATTTCCCAGGCCTCCCCCAGGTCTGGTGCCCGCCGGCGGGATGAGAGTGGAAGCAGCGGTTAGGAGGGTGCCTTCCCCACCTCCCGGCTTCTGCTGGCCCCTGGATTCCAGCCTCTCTGAAGCTGGGTATGGCAGGGCCACAGACCAGAAGCAGGTGTGTCCCTGAAGCATTTGCGATGACCCACATTCATCCTCACAGGAGCGATGCACCATGTTCGAATGTGAACGGCTGACATGATGGGGGCGTTTTCCCGTGAGGCTGAGAAGTCTTGCACATGCGTTTCCTTAAAACAGAGACGTAGGCACCTGTGATCGGGGCCGGCTTGGATGCGCTACCAGAGGCAGTTTGCCGTCTGGTCAAAGAGGTCTTAGGGTGCTTCTTTGTCATCAGCCTCACTAAACAACGAGTTGGTCTTAAGTGACGAGACCGCAAAGGTCACCACCACAAAATGCTGGAAGTCTTAAGGGAGGTCATCTGCTGCCACCAGCTGTGCTCAGTAACTCAGAGAGCGCAGCTCGGAGGGCCGAAGACGGGTATAAGCACCTCCATAAACGCTGTCACTACTCCTGAGAAGGCATCACTGCTGTCATTGAAAAGCTTTGAGGGCTGTTGTCCATGGTTCTTGAATTTACACGTGGAATTCCTGGCAGCTGTGTGATAAATCAAGCATGTTGGTGTCAGCGTGGCCTTCGACTTCTGGCCCCACAATCTGTGAACCAGAATAAACCTCTTCACTCAAACTTCCACTTAGGAGGGCACCTGGTTAACGTGAACCACGAAGCAATCAACGCTGAGGGTGTGCATTTCCATAAACGGCAGACTTAATTGTTTCTTTTTTTCTAATTAAACTGTAAAAAATAAACATTTTATTTTTGAAATGGAAACTATTTAGAAGCATATAGAATCAAGCTCCTCCCAACCCTATTCTTCTCATATTGGAAACATCTATTGATAATCAGATAATCAGAATATTTCCAGTGTATTCCATGCAAGCCTATGGGAATCCTGAAAACGTGGAGGATGTTTTTGACTTGAATGGGATTGTGTGATGCACACATTTCCACTACGTGACTGTTTTACTTAGCAATGTATCCTGAAGACCAAAATATAGTGACCTTGAAAAAAATTTGTTTTTTTTTTGTTTTTGTTTTTGTTTTTTGAGATGGACTCTTGCTCTGTCACCCAGGCTGGAGTGCAGTGGCATGATCTCATCTTACTGCAACCTCCGCCTCCCAGGTTCAAGGGATTCTCCTGCCTTAGTCTTCCAAGTAGCTAGGTTTATAGGCGTGCACCACCATGCCCGGCTAATTTTTGTATTTTTAGTAGTGAAGGTGTTTCACCATGTTGGCCAGACTGGTCTCGAACTGCTGACCTCAGGTCATCCGCCTTCCTCAGCCTCCCAAAGTGTTGGGATTCCAGGCATGAGCCACTGGGCCTGGCGAAAAAGTTCCAGCCTTGCCAGCTTTCATGGTACCCCATGGTGCAGGCATGCACATACTTACTTGCTTTGGGGGCATCAGGCTCTTTCTAACGTGGGCTGTTACAGTCAGTTCAGACTGAACATTCTCTGTGCTCCTTCATGTGGGTAGGAGGCTCATGTGCAGCTGGTGATCACACAATTTGGTACAATGCTTCTGGAAAGAAATGGATTAATATAAATTGAGACTCTTAATTAGCCTGTCTGTTTAACCCAGCAGTTCTGACCACAGGACCTTTCCTGAGGAGCAGTCATCGGAAATGCATTACAGGGTCTGGAGCAATCCAGCCCCCATGAGCCCCACATGGCCCTGGGACTTGCTAGAGCTTTCTACCATCTTTCATTGGGCTCTTTCCTCATCTCTGGGGAAGGTCGATGGGTGCACCATTGGCACAGGGGGGTGGTGGATGTGGGGTAAAAGAGCAGCCGTGTTTACCAAAGCCAGCAGCTCTGAAAAACTCACTAACAGATGAGCATTTAGAAGGTCATTACAGTCCCACAGAGAAGGATGCATGAGGACATCCCACAGAATGCAGTGTAAAATTGGGAGATTAAAAGAAAAAAGAAGTCCAAATGCCCAATAGCCGCAGCAGAGCAAATTGCAGGCCATGTTTTGTAGAAACATTTGGCAGCCATTGATTTATTTTATTTTTATGTATTTATTTGCAGGCATTTAAATCATGCTTATTGAGGGCTTCTAAGTGTGTGGCGTTTGTTAAAATAATAAGTAAAGCAAACGATCCTGCATTTTCCGTGATAGGTCCATAATGAATGAATGAAGCTGAAGTGCTGGGACCCCCCATTTTGGTGCCTTGCAAGACCCGGGGAACTCTTGGCGCTGTGCTCCCGTGATTATGTATCTGTGTACAATCTGCGGGATGTTCGATGGTCCCAGGAAGGCTGCTGTCTGTTCCCAGCGTGACCCTCTCTGTCGCTGTCCCTGCCCTGTGGGTGCTGGTGGAGTATTTGGAGGCATGGCAGGACCCAGCAGGGGCAAGGGAGGTGCTTCATTGAGTCTGAGTTTAGTGGGGTGTGTTTTGGGGGCTGACTTTCCAGGGAGGCAGAGCCAGCTATGTGGGTGGTGGGCCGGACTCTCGGGAAGTCTTTTACCTCTTGTGATGGTTCCAGTGTGTCCCCTCCGCGTTTCACGTGTTGACACTTAGTTGCCAATGTGATGGTGTCAAGAGGTGGGGCCTTTAACACGTCATTAGACCGTGAGAGCTGCCCTCTGTGTCCAAGATGGCGCCGTGATTCTGTATCCGCCCGAGGGGTGCGAGGCTGTGTCCTCAGACCACTGGCAGGAGAGGGAAAGGCAAGTGGGAGATAACCGTGCGAGAAGCCTCTTTTATAAGGGCCTCCATCCCCTTTGCCAGGGAGGATCCCTTGTGATCTAATCGACTCCTAAAGGCCCCACCTCTTAATGCATTCGCATGACCATTAAGTTTTAACTTCTAAATTTTCGGCGGGGACATACTCAATTGTAGTATTCTACTCTGACCCTCAGAACTTAAGTCCTTCCCACATGCAAAATACATTAATTCCATCTCAGTAATTCCAAAGGTTTTAACTTGTTCTAGCATCAACTCAAAAGCACAGAGTCTTCTAAACATCATATGGGCGAGACCCCAACATGTGGTTTATTCCAAGGCAAATTTCCCTCCAGCTGTGAGCCTGCAAAATCAAGTCATCCACTTCCAAAATACAGTGGTGGAACACGCATTGGATAAACATCCCCCTTCCAAAAAGGAGAAATAGGCAAGAAGGAAAGAGTAGCAGATCCCAGGTAATGTCAATACCCGACAATGCAAATGGCATCACATTTTGAGGTTTGCGAATCACCCTCTTCGACTCCATGTTCCAGACACACTGAGCAGGGGTTGGGCCCTCAACGCTCCTTGGGGTGGAGTGGCCAGGAGCCCGCATCAGACAACAGAGTTACTGTGCCTTGGTCTTGAATTTCCCATCCTCTGTTCTTCATAAATTACCCAGTCTCAGCTCGTCTTTCTAGCAGCACAAACGAGACTAAGACAGAAATTGGTGCTGAGAAGTGGGCTGTTGCCATAAAAAATACCCAAAAATATGAATGCGGCTTTGGAACCAGGAATAGGGCAGAGGCTGGAATCGTTTTGGAATGACTGCTGGGAAAAGCCTGCATTGCCATGGACAGAGCATTAAGGACGATCCTGGTGAGAGCTCAGAGGAGGGGAGAGCTGTCGGGAAAAGCCTAGTCCTTAGAGATCACTGAGGGGTCATGATCAGAATGCTGGTAGTGATATAGACGGGAAGGGCCATTCTGAGAGGCCTCAGATGGAAAGGAGAAATGTCAACCTAAAGTGAGAAGCTCAGGCGTAGCGTATAATTTTATAGCCTTTACTAGAGCCAGGTTGAGGGCAGCCACCGGGACACACTTCTAAGTTGCGTGGGGGAGTGTTCCGAGTAGGTTTTTAACGGTGAAAGAGTACAAGGGCTGGCTGCTACAAAGCTGTCGGGTGGGAATTCCCACTGTTTACAGGAGGGGCACTGGTCAGTGATTGGCAGTGCACCACTGAACCACAGGGTGTGGTGACGGTGCCTGGCGTGTGGCCTTTTGTGGCTGCTTGTTGTCAGCTGAAGCCCACAGAGCAGTGGCTTCAAGAAGTAATTATTTAGCGCAAGGGGGTGTGACGTGACTGCTGTCATATTTTAATGCCCATTTAATGGGCCTGATACTTTAAAAGGGCTTGCGTTCTTCAGACAGAAAGTTTATCTTCTTTCTCAGCAACAAAGTATTGGAAACTGAGGGAAGTTATCACACCCTTGTTATAACGTGGCCAAGAACCGGATGAGCTGTGTCTGTGCCCTAGGACTTGGTGGAGGTAGAACTTTGCGAGCAATGAGCTAGGACGTTTGTCGGGAACCTCTAAGCAGCAGGGGGTCCAGGATGCTTCTTTTGACCTCTTATAGAAAAATGTGAAAAGAGGGAAACAAATAAAGGACGGAATTTATAATCAAAAGAGAAGCAGAGCTTAAAGTTGGAACATCCTCTGCCTGGCCAGACACAGAATGAGAAGAGGGGTTGGGGAGAGAGCACCAAGGGTAGCCAAGGTACCCTTTGATCAAAGGATGAATATAGATAGCCCGTGGCCAGCTGCTGTTCACCAGACACCAAGAGCAGGAGTCTGAGGCATTTCAGAGAGCCTGGGGCTGCCAAGTCCTTCACAGGCCCAGAGTGCCAGGCCCTTGAGGGTGGAAGGGCTTCAGGGAGGGGCCCAGGTTGCCCATGAGATCTTGGGGCTCACTGCCCAGGGCTGCCTCAAGTTTCCATTCCCTTCATTCTGACCCAGCACTCATCAGCCACCCCAGCTGTGGCTCAAGTGGGCCAGGTGAGAGGCTGGACATGCTGCCCCAGAAGGTACAAGCAGTGACCTTGGTGGTGTCCACGTGGCGCTGTCCACTCTCTGCAGGTGCACACGGTGCATGAGCTGAGCAGGCGCAAGCTTCTTCCACCCAGATTGCAAAAGATGCCTCAGAGAGGCTTAGGCCCAGGCAGAGCCCCAGTGCAGGGGTGGTGTCCCTGCAGAGAGCCCTCGCTAGAGGAATGCCTAGTGGATGCATGGAGCAGGGCTCCCCACAAAGAGCCCAGACCCTTCGAGCCACCAGCATGTAATGTCAGCCTGGGAGGGCCACAGGGCTGAGACTGCCGCCTAGGAGAGCAGCTGTGGGGCCGCTCCAGCAACGCTGCAGAGGTGGGGGCAGCCAGGAGCCTGCCTCAGATGGTGGAACCGGAGGAGCCTTGTCCTAGCTTTCCAGCCTCCGGATGGTGAGGAGCACACTTCCGCTCTTTATAAATGACTCAGCCGGTGGTGTTTTCCTACAGCAGCGCAGCATGGGCAGAGACACCTCTGGGTGGGGTGGGCCAGAGGCTGTGTCTTGAGGGACACATCCCGTGAGGCCTGGCCCCCAGGAGCAGGTGGGCAGTGGGTCACCAGGGGACCTGGTTTGAAGGGTGCAGAGCCAGAAACCAGTCTGGGAAATTCTTCCCAAGTTGGATGTGTAATTTCTCAACAACTAGTCACTTTTGAGTTCTTTTCTATCAGAATATACTTGATGATGCCATGTACATAGTGATAAATACACCACACCTGTCCGTCATTTCCTGTGATAATCCCACAAAATAAAACATACCAGGATGCCCGGACCCCTGGGCAGAGACACAGCAGCACTGTACCCCATGGACATGTTGGCACAGGTGAGAACATCCTCAGGTGCAGCAATTGTGAAGAATTTTTGTAAAAAAACAGCGATTCTGAGCATTGATGCTACAGGAAAATTTGCATTAAATATCTATTCTACCATACAAAACGATGTTACAAAATTGTTTTGTATGCAGAGATGTTTGACAAGGACACAACCCCAAAATGTAAGAGCAAAAATAATTTAAAACATAACAGGAATTTGGTCTAAATATTATAGCAATTTCCTCAATTGTATGATGTTTGCAATTGCTTAAACTTTTTTGAATTGGGGATGCGTTGTGATTTTTTTGCTCATTCGAGTTAACGATACACATTTGTATCTAATTTTGCTTTCGCATTTTGTGCTATTTTTCTAAAAGAGGGCTCCTCACCTCAGGTCAGCTCTGGCTGGTGTGCCCTGCTATCTGCGTGCACGTGTTCAATTCTGGC
>NC_045442.1:2656162-2717429 GCF_002776525.5 Piliocolobus tephrosceles
ATTCTGGCTGGTGTGCCCTGCTATCTGCGTGCACGTGTTCAATTCTGAGCCATCTCCCTGGGTAGACCTGCTGATTGGTAAAGACTGGGATGTGATGAAAAATTCCCCAGGGTTTATTGCAGTTGCCTTCTGATACTTGATCATGACTAATTTCTTTCATTTTGTGTTTTGTACCTTTATACGCTTTGTGAAGTTTGAGTCAGAAAAAAAAAATGGAGGAAAGAAGGAAATTATGTGGCCCTATTTAAGAAGAGAAAACTAAGCAGGGTCCCAGATGAAAGCTGCAACAGAACTTCTGGTCCCTGGTGCTGACAGACCACACAGGGAGTGTCTTGTAGGGCAAGGGTGGGGTGAAGGGGGCGGAGGGGGTGGAGGGCGTGGTCTCCCCAGCCTCTTCCTGTCCTTCTGATTTCCTGGAGCCCACCCTTCCCTTGCAAAGGACCTGATCCCCAGGTCCCTTGTTCTGCCTCTCATTTTAGGGGGCAGGTCAGGGGCCCTCCCTAAGTACCCCATTCTCTGATTCTCCTTCTTCTCTTAGTAGAGCTGAGATCAACAATGCAAACACAGTATCACCTAGTACTAACAGGTGAATGGCAGTTAGCCCATGATGACAGCAGAGGCGAATGCTACTTTTTTGGTAGAATGTTTATTCATTGTAGGGAATTGCTCGGTGGTGGTGTTCCAGCTAGTCAGGCCAAGTCACGGGAGGCTGTTAAGGCAGCAGGAAAGCGGAGACTGGGCCGCAGCGCCAGTTGTGCCAAGGTGGCCTCCGGGCTCCAGAGCTCCTCCTGCTCTCCCCTCTGCGTCTTTCCCCATGAAAGTCCAGGCCCTGATCACAGAGTTTTCAGGACAGTGGACACTGAACATGCAGTGGTAGAGACGGAAAGAGGAGAGGAGCACCTGCACGTCGAGGCTGTCCTCGGAACATGCTCAGGCCTTGGCTGTGAGTGTCGGCATGGCTGTCGCAGCCCCGAGCCAGCATCCTTTGGCCTGGGGTGTCCAGGCCTCTTGCCTCCTCTTTCTCTTGGAAGGAACTGGCACGCCCACCTTCCCTGCAAATGTGCAGGGTCACTGAGCGATGCAGCTGTGGGTGCGCCTGTGTCTCTGGTTCAAGCAGGGATGATGATCATTGAACTCTTTGATATGAGGCGGCCGGAGGATATTTCACAGAGGGTACCACCCCGATAAGGTAAATCTCATCTCCAGTGGCAGAAGTCAGATCTCATCTGTGTGTGACAGGTGTCTGAACATTTTCTCAAAGCCAAGATCCATTAATTTTTATTTATTTTATTTTGTCCCCTGTGATGGGAGTACCATGAATACTGAACCCTAAATGAACTGATATTTAGTGGGGCTGATGGCAGTGGGGGCACTCACTGCTGTTCAGGTGCCGGCCTGAACACTCAGTGACCGGCCAGTGTGTCACTCACAGATTCTGTACGTGTCCACTCAGGGCCAGCCCTGCCGCCAGGCTCTGGGGACCAGCTTCCTGCATCCTGTGTTCTCCAAGGAGCTCCAGGCCAGTGGGGACATGGTGCAGGGGCTGTGTTTGCCTCACCTTGTGTGGATGGAGCCAGGAGAGCTGTGCCCTGCAGGCCAAGCATGGTCTCCACCCAGCCGTGCCTGGAAGGCCTTGCAGAAGACAAGATGCTTGAGCATGGCTGACCATGGCAGGGTCGTCTGCCGGAAGATAAAAGGGTGTGGGAAGGCCGAGGGAAGGACCACTTCAAGCAGCACATGTGCCAGGACCACAGCCCTGAGCATGCAGGGAGCCTTGGCCTGGCAGAGAGACCCTGTGCGATCGGGCTGGAGAAAGAGGCCCCCCATCCTGCCTTGGTCCTTGGACCCCTCTCATAGAAAGCTCTTGGGGTACGGGGGAGAGGGATTGGGAAGAGCCTCAAGGGGAACATCTTCCCTGGAGATAAGCTGGCCTGCCGTGGACAGCCGTCAGCCTGGAAAAGCAGAGATTTCCTCCTTTTTGGTTTCCATCCGGTGCCACAGTCGTGTTCTGGTTTTGCAGGGCCCTGAGCCTCTCAGATGGGGAAACCAAATAAGCGAGGCCTTTCTGTCCCTGTGTGTTGTCTCTGGGCTGAGATGTGTACAGGTGCCAAAGGAAGACAGCCACACCCACCGGCCAGGTACGGGCAGATAAAAGCTGTGATTAGGCTTCACATACACGGTTTCAGGTTCCTGGATGTGCCTGCTAAGATGATCTCATGTCATGCTCCATTTCTCATCAAAATATGAGAAATAAAAATATTCACCTGTTTCCCATTTCACATCTGTTCCTCGTGCTTGCAAGAACCAAGCATGCTCGGACCTGGAACAGCCTGGGTCTGGGGGAAAGGAAGGAGCCCATGGGCACTAAAAGGGTCTGGCCACAGTCAGTGACCTCAGCAAATGTTAGGCTGAAAGCTTCGACGGGCTGGATTTAGTGGCACATGTGTATCAGCAGCCAAATCTTACCAGCAGCGTTTATTGCTCCTTGATCTTAAAATAGCATGTGTGTGTACACATGCAAAAACATATGATCAATATGTAAATATGTACATATGTGTCCAGGAATGGACTCAGATATCCATAGGCATGGAGTTTGTGATGAAGAAGACATTTCAAATCAACAGGCGAAATGGATTATTCAGGTGATGCTGTTGAGCAAATAGGGCAGCCGCCTGGTGGAGTACACAGGTGTATCCACACCTCACCCCTTCTCCTGGATAAATTCCATGTGCAAACAAGACCACTAGGTAAAAAATGAAACCATAAAACTTCCAGAGGAAATCATGAGATAATTAGTATGTAACTTTGGAGTGAGGAAATTTCTCAATACAACAGAAAAGCTGGAAGCTCCAATAGAAAATAATGGAAAATTTGACCACCTACTAATAAAAATTTGAGGCATGGAAACTGTGATCACAAGCAAGGCAAAAGGAGAACAGCATGTCACAAACCTTATCTTAGACAAAAGGGCCCTCTAATTCTATAACCCAAACAAACCCACAGTCCAACAGAACCAGGCTCTGGGCGTAAATAGGCAGCTTCCAGAAGAGGAATTCAGGTGCCTTTCTTAATCCCTGGAAAGGTGCTGAAGGCAACGGCGGGGACATCGTCTGTCTTCCTTCATCAGCGTGTGAGTTCAATGGGGCAGCAAATTACATCTGTTTGTTCCCTCGCTCACTCCCCACTGCCAAGAACAGTGCCTGGCACATGGTAGCTTCTCAATGTTGGTTGAATGGAGGAACCAAAAGCAAAGCGAGCCTTTATGAAGACACACATCCCCACTGCTTTGGCATGGGTCATGGGTCATGCCGTGTGGTGTGGTCAGAGTGCCGAAAGCCAGGCACGCTGCTGGGGGTTGGAGGTGTGACTATTAATCAGCACAGTGCATGAGATGGCCAATGCGGCAACATTATCAGAATCTCAAAGGTGTGTATCCTAGATCCAGCCACTCCCCTTCTGGGGGTTTATCTTCATAATCCCCCTGTGGGGGCTCAGTGAGGGGTACACAGGGCTGTGCTTTGCAGCAAGACCCATATTCACAGTTTTCATAAAATTAGAAAAAAATTTCTAAAATTCATGTGAAATCAAAGAAGAGCCCGAATAGACAAAGCAATCTGAAACAAAAGGAAAAAGCTAAAGGCATCATATTATCTGACTTCAAATTACATGGCAAGGATATAGTAACCAAAACAGCATGGTACTGGTACAAAAATAGACCCACAGATGGATGGAACAGAATACAGAACCCAGAAATAAGGCCAGATATTTACAGCCAACTGATCTCTGACAAGACATTGAAGAAAGGACACCCTTTTCCATAAATGGTGCTGGGAACATTGGCTAGCCATGAAAGACAAATGAAACTGGACCCTTATCTCTTACAATATACAAAGTCAACTCAAGATGGATAAAATACTTAAATATAACACCTGAAACTATAAAAATACTGTAAGAAAACCTGGGGAAAACTCTTCTGGACATTGGTCTGAGCAAATAATTTCTGACTTGCATAGGCAAGAAAAAAGTAGGCAAATTGAACTTAAACTAAAAAGCTTCTGCACAACAAAAGAAATTGTCAATGTAGTGAACAGACAATCTGGAGAACAGGAGAAAGTATTTGCATATGATTACTCTGGTAGGGGACTAATATTTAGGCTATACAAAGAACTCAAAAAAACTCAACAACAACAACAAATTTTATTAAAAAGTGTGTAAATGCCATGAATAGATATTGTTCAAAAGGAGACATATAAAAAACCAACAAGCATATGAAAAATACTTAACATCAACTATCATCAGAGAAATTCAAATGTAGACCACAATGAGATATCATCTTACCCTAGTCAAAATAGCTGCTATCTTTTATTTGTTTATTATTTTATTTCAATAGCTTCCGGAGTACAAGTGGCTTTTTTACATGTATGAATTATATCTTGGTGAATTCGGAGGTTTTAGTACACCCATCACCCAAGTAGTTTATGTTGTACCTAATGTATAGTTTTTTTTGTCACTCAGCTCCTCACACTCTCCCTGTTTCTTAGTCTCCAGTGTCTATTTTACCACTCTGTATGCTTTTCATACTCATAGCTTAGCTCCCACTTACAAGTGAGAACATACAGTTTTTGGTTTTCCACTCCTGTGTTACTTCACTTAGAATAATGGACTCCAGCTTCATCCAAATTGCTGCAAAAGAAAACACTATGTCATTCCTTTTCCTGGCTGAGTAGTATTCCATGATGTAGATATACCACATTTTCTTTATCTACTCATTAGTTGATGGGCATTTAGTTGCAATTGTTAATTGTACTGTTATAAACATATGTGTGCAGGTGTCATTTTCATATAATGACTTATTTTCCTTTGGGTAGACACCCAGTAGTGGGATTGCTGGATCGAATGGTAGATCTACTTTTAACTCTTTACGGAATGTCCATACTGTTTCCATCAGGATTGTTCCAATTTCCCTTTGCACCAGCAGTGTACAAGGAGTCCCTTTTCCTCACATCTATCGTTTTCTGACTTTTTGATAATGCAGGAGTAAGATGATATCTCATTGTGGTTTTAATTTGCAGTTGTCTGGTGATTAATGATGTTAAGCAATTTTTCCTGTTTGTTGTCCATTTGTGTATCTTCTTTTGAGAAATGTCTGTTCATGTTTTGCCCACCTTTTAATGGAATTGTTCGTTTTTCTTAGGGTTTGAGTTCCTTGTAGATTCTGGATACTAGTCTTTTGCTGGATACATAGTTTGCAAATATTTTCTCCCATTCTGTGGGTTGTCTGTTTACTCTGCTGATTATTTCTTTTGCAGTGCAGAAGCTTTTTAGTTTAATAAGGTGACATTTATTTATTTTTGGTTTTGTTGCATTTGCTTTTAGGGTCTTAGTCAGGAATTATTTGCCTAGGTCAATGTCTAGAAAAGTTTTTCCAATGTTGTCTTCTAGAAGTTTTATAGTTTCAGGTCTTATATTTAAGTCTGTGATCCATCTTGAGTTGATTTTTGTATGTGGTGAGAAATGGGATCCAGTTTCATTCTACATGTGGCTTGCCACTCTTCCCAGCACCATTTATTCAACAGGGTGTCCATTCTGCAATTTATGTTTTTGTGTGCTTTGTTGAAGATCACTTGGCTGTATGTATTTGGCTTTATTTCTGAGTTGTCTATTCTGTTCCATTGGTCTATGTGCCTCCTTTTACCAGTACCACGCTGTTTTGGTATCTATAGTCTTGTATTACAGTATAATTTGAGGTCCAGTAATGTGATGCCTCCAGATTTGTTTGTTTTGCTTAGGATTGCTTTGGGTATTTGGGCTCTGTTGTGGTTCCATACGAATTTTAGAATTGTTTTTTTCTAATTCTGTGACAAATGATGTTGGGTTTGATGGTGATTCCATTGAATCAATAGTTTGCTTTTGGCAGTATGGTGTTGGTATTTTGATGGTGATTCCATTGAATCTATAGTTTGCTTTTGGCAGTATGGTCATTTTCATAACATTGATCCTTTCAATCCATGACCATGGGATGTGTTTTCATTAGTTTGAGTCATCTGTGATTTCTTTCAGCAGTGTCTTGTAGTTCTCCTTGTAGAGATTTTTCACCACCTTGATGAAGTATATTCCTAGGGGGTTTTGTTTGTTTGGTTGGTTTTGTAGCTGTTGCGAAAAAGACTGAGTTTTTATTTTATTCTCAGCATGGTCTTTGTCGGTGTCTAGCAGTGCTACTGATTTGTGTACACTGATGTTGTAACCTGAGACTTTACTGAATTCGTTTATCAAGTCTAAGGGTCTTTTGGAGGAGTCTTTAGAATTTTCTAGGTATATGATCATATCATCTGCAAACAGCAATAGTTTAACTTCCTCTTTTCCAATTTAGATGCCTTTATTTCTCTCTCGGATTTAATTGCTCTGGTTAGTACTTCCAGAAATATGTTGAATAAGAGTGGCAAAACTAGACATCCTTGTCTTGTTCTTGTTCTTAGGGAGAATGCTTTCAGCCTTTCTCCATTCAGTATGATATTGGCTGTGGGTCTGTCATATACGGCTTTTATTATTTTGAAGTAGGTCCCTTCTATGCCTAGTTTGTTGAGAGTTTTTATCATAAAGGTGTGCTGGATTTTGTTGAATGCTTTTTCTGCATCTATTGAAATGACTTGTGTGTGTTAAACCAACCCTGCATCCCTGAGATGAAACCCACTTGATCATGAGGAATTATATTTTTGATGTGCTGTTGGATTGGTTAGCTAGTGTTTTGTTAAGGATTTTTGCATCTAGGTTCATCAGAGAAATTGGTCTATAGTTTTCTTTTTTGTTGTGTCCTTTTCTTTCTTGGTAAAAGGGTGATACTAGCTTCATAGAATGATTTAGGGAGGGCTCTTTGTTTCTTAATCTTTTGGAACAGTTTCAGTAGGATTGGTACCAATTCTTCTTTGAATGTCTAGTAGAATGCAGCTGTGAATCCATCTGGTCCTGGGCTTTCTTTGTGTGGCAATTTTAAAATTACTGATTCTATCTCACTGCTTGTTTTTTGGTGTGCTCAAGGTTTCTATTTCCTCCTGATTTATTCTAAGAGGGTTGTATGTTTCCAGAAATTTGTCCGTTCTCTGTAGGTTTTCTAGTTGGTGCATGTAGAGATGTTTATAGGGGTCTCCAATGATCTTTTTTATTTCTGTGGTATCAGCTGTAATATCTCCAGTTTCATTTTTAATTAAACTTATTTGGATCTTCTCTCTTCTTTTCTTGGTTAATCGAGCTAATGATCTATCGGTTTTGTTTATTTTTTCAAATAAACAGCTTTTTGTTTCATTGATCTTTTGTATTTTTTTTGTTTGAATTTAATGTAGTTCTGCTCTGATCTTTGTTATTCCTTTTCTTTTTCTAGCTTTAGATTTAGTTTGTTCTCGTTTCAGAGTGGCTATTATTAAAAAGACAAAAAATGGCAGATGTTGGTGAGGATGCAGAAAAAAAAGGAACCCTTGTACGCTGTTGGTGGGAATGTAAATGAGTGTACAACTTCTATGGAAATCAGCATGGAGATTTCTCAAAGAACTAAAAAGAGAACTACCGTGCCGTCCATCAATCCCACTACTGGACATTTACTCAAAGGAAATGAAATCAATAGACCAAAAAGATACCTGTACTCCTATGTGTATCACAGCACTACTCACAATAGCAAAGATATGGAATCAACCTAAGTGTCCCTCAGTGGAAGATAGGATAATGGAAATGTGATATATATATATGCACACATACATATTATGGAACACTATTCAGCCATACGAAATAATAAAATCATGTCTTTCATAGCAACATTGATGGAACTGGAGGTCATCAACTTAAGTAAAATGAGCCAGACATTGTGAGTCAAATACCACATGTTCTCACTCAGAGTGGAAGCTAAATGATGTGTGCACACGGACATAGAGAGGGGATGGTGGACAGTGGGGACTTGGAGGTGAGGCAGGGAGGTGGGATGGATAGTGGGAAGTTATGTTGTAATGGGCCCACTGTGTGTTATTTGGGTGATGGATACACTAACAGCCGTGACTTGACTATTAGCCTATCTATGCATGTCATAAAATTGCACTTGTGCCCTATAAATTTATAAAATTAGAAAAGGAGAAAGAAATAATAAATGGCAAATCTAAGCAGACTTTCTTTTATAAAAATTTGTAACTTCTAAAAAAACCTACATGTCCGTTCTGATGGGGTGGGCTTAATTAACGCTAATCTATCCACACAGTCAATATTTGTGAGCCATTAAAAATTAGGATGCTGCTTAATTTGCCTGTATCTCAAAGATGTATTACTAGATTTTTTTAAAGGTGCAAAGAAAGTATATACCATGGTTCATTTGTGTACAGAAAAAGGGATAGAAAGGATATATACTCATATTTGTCTGAAAATGCATAAAATAACTAAGGAAACTCGCATAAGAAAGTGGTGGCATTTATTACTTTCCGTGACAGTTGTGTGGCCAGATTTAGGAGCGGAGGCAGACATTTCACATTATATCCATCTGTACCTTTTGAGATTTGAATCATGTGAATATAGTGAATATATGGTCTATTCAAAATTAAATTGGTTTTAAAAGAAAAGTACAAAGTCATGTCCCACGTATGGATAACAATTTATACATGCAAAAAAATTCCCAAGTCAGTATTACTGAAGAATTTGTGCGAAACATCTTTAACTTTTCCATAATAATTATCCTGAATTAAAGCTAATTGTGTCCCCATTATTGAATATAGGAGTAATGGAAATGTATACATTAGGATTTCTTTCTGCTATACTAATGAGAGACCAGAGGCTGCCAAAAATAAAACTGTTTTTGTAAATATTGGCCTTTTGTTTTAGAAGTTCATTTCTCCCAGACTGTAGTCTATACAGTTCCATGTGAATGGAGTAATTGTGTGGGCAAGATGAATCTTTTATCTCCCTGTAAATACTCGGAAGCCTGTTTCCTAGGTGTTTGCATGGAAATGAGCAGCGCGTGCCCATTTGTACTGTGTTCTCTTGTGTCAGGTGGCACTTCAGTACCCACTATTTCCACTCATAAACCTCACCATCAATGAGACTAATTGTATCAGAAACTGGCAGGGAACTTCACAAGCATTCAAAACACATAAATAACACAACCAATTAACTGCCGGGACAGCTAAGCCCTCCATCTTCTTGTCAACAGCAGTGTGTTCCCAGCTCTAATTGCACCAGAGTCAGGGAGAGGGCCCAGCCCTGCCCGGCTGTCACTTGGGAAGTGTGCTGGGGACCAAGCCAAGGAGAGGCTGCCTTTCTGTAGAGAAAGTGTCACCCAGGATGCAGAGCCTCTGTGCGACTCAGCTCCAAATCCACCCCTTCTGTCAGACGCAGGCTCAGCAGCATGGGAGCAGCGGCCGGCCCAGCCATGGAGTGAGGGCACATGGAGCCCTCCCCTCTGCAGAGGATACTTCTCTTTTCTCTTCCATCTGTTAACACCAAGTCCTCCCAGTGCAGCAGGATGGAGTGCCGAGTAGGTGCCAGCTGCATGGGCCTGTCATGAAAGCTCTCCAGGAGAACAAAGTGTCCCCAGCATCCTCTCCTGGGGGCAGTTTTGTAGTTGCAGCTCAGTTAGGTGGGGGCAGGAAGTCAGAACTCAAGACCTGAGGGAGAACCAAGGAGGCCCCAGAAGCGGCAGATTATTGATTTTGGCCTTTGGCTTTCCACCGTGCCATTCTTAAGGATGAAATGCAGGAGGATGGGAGGCCATCTCCTCACAAACCTGCCCCCTTTTCAAGTACGGGCGGGAGTTGGGGTGGCAGATGGGGGCCGCCCCTGGGTGAGGCTATCCTGTTTGGATAGCAGCTGAGCAGGATGGCCAGGTGGAATGCTCCCCGCTGGGCTACCTGGACACCCACACTCGTGTCTAGTACAACTAGAGAGTCTGGACGGCTGACTTCTCAGCTCTCTGCAATGCTAGGCCTTGGATTAGCTTGGTCTCTGACTCTGAGGTTGCACAGCTCTATCGAATGCCAGCTTCGTAATTAATTACTCCTTCCTTCAACAGACATCATGCACCAGGAGCTGGGGTGGTGGCTGGGTATTGGTGATTTGACCGACGGGCCTCTGCTGGCACTGCTGGCACAGCCTGTGTCCTTTGTCCGCTTCTTGGCCTGGACTTCTCTATTTCCCTCAGAGTTCATGCCAGCTGTGGCAGACTTGCCTTGTTGTACAGGGGCAGAGCGAGTGCATTGGAGGGGTGAGAGAGTGGGCTGGAAGGACAAGGAGCCCCTGTGGGATGAAGGGCTGCTGACCTAAGGGCTAGAGGTGTGGGGTCAAGGTCAGATGCGGCTCTGATTCATAGCTTCTGATTTTCCAAACTCTTTCATTAATATTACCTTCCATTATTGTAAAAATGTTTCTGTGGTGTAAATCAAAGCATTATCTTCATCCTTGGTGAAGGGAAAACAAAAACCAGCCGATGAGAAAAAACAAAAACCAACCAATGACAAAACAGATGTCCAGGGCAGCTTGGTGGTGTGGAGCGCCCAGTGCACGAGTTGCAGGCCCAGAGTCAGAGCCTTCAGCGCCTCAGGCACGAGGACAGGGGGCTCCTCGGGGACACATTTGGCCCTCAGACACCTGCAGCCTGTCCCCATCCTTTGTAGGAGAATCAGTTTTCTTTTCTTTTCTGTAACCTTCTAGATCGATGTTTATCCCTGGTCTTCCAAAATATGTCTCTGACTTGCACGGATACAACTCTGCAGCCATCAGATTTGCAGCCTCATGTCTCTGGAGCTCCCAGAACTTTTCTATCAGTCTCTGTTACCTCTCTGGACCTCTTATGAGTTGGGTGTTCAGCTTCCTGGATTGATAATCTGTATGTCTATTTTGGTTACCTTCTCTATTCTTTACTGAGGTGAAATTCACATACCACAAGTTAAGTATATTCAAGTGAGCAATTCGGCAGCACTGAGCACAGTTACCATGTTGCTCAACCACCACCTCCATCTACTTCCAAAACATGTTCCTCACTCCAAAAAAACCTTCTTACTAACCAGTTTCTCTCCAGTTTCCCCTTCCCTCAGCCCTTGGCAATACCAACCTGCTTTCTGTCTCTATGGGTTTACCTATTCTGCACATTTCATGTTAATGAACCATATAATAGGTGACCTTTTGTGTCTGGCTTTTTAAACTTAATGTCCTTGGGGTTCATCTGCATAGTACCGTATATCAGCAGTTCATTCCTTTTCATTGCAGGATAATGTTCCATTGCTTGGATTGCCTATGGGTCACTTATTCACCCATCCGTTGATGCTCATGTACATTGTGTCCACATTTTGGCAATTATGAATAGTGTTGCTGTGAACATTTGTTTAAAAGTACTGATCTGAATACCCATTTTCAATTCTTTTGGGTGTAGATCTAGGAGTGGAATCACTCAGTCTTGCATTAAGTCTATGTTTAACTTTCTGACTGTTTTCTAGAGGAGTTGAACCATTTTACATTCAGACATTGTTCTCACCTTACTCTCAATACTTGTTATTTTCCTTTATTTTCTGAAATTGTTCCTTTCTAGTGAGTTTAATGTGTTCTCTGTGGTTTGGTTTTGCATTTCCCTAGCATCTAGTGATTTTGAGCACCTTTTCACATGCGTGTTGGCCATTTGTGTATCTTCTTTGGCAAAATGATGATTTGAGTCGTTTGCTCATTTTCAAATTCAGTGGTTTGTCATTTTCTTGTTGAGTTGTAAAGAATTCTTTACATATTCCGGATACCAGACCTTTATCAGATACATAATTTGCAAATATTTTCTCCCATTCTGAAGGCTGTATTTTACTTTCTTGGTGGTGTTCTTTGATGCACAAAAGTTTTAAATTTTGATGAAATGCAGTTTATTAATTTTTTCTTTTGTTACTCATGCATTTGGTGTTATATGTAAGAATCTATTGCCAAATCCAAGATTATGTCTCTTTCTCCTTAAAATCTTTATGACATTCTTCTGTGTTTTGGGTCATTTACTTGATGCTATCTTTCAAACATCTATTTGTTTCTAATTAAAATATATCTATATCCATTTATATTCTTGATGCATCTTGTTATCTAATTATTTTTAAATTATACCTACATCTATATTATCTATATTTTTATCTATGTATATATCTATATGTCTCTATTTTTTGAGGTAGGGTCTCACTCTGTCACCCAGGCTAGAGTGTGGTGGCGTCATCCTGGCTCACTGCAGCCTCAACCTCCCCAGGCTCAGGTGATCCTCCCACCTCAGCCTCCTGTAATTCCTACAGTAATCCCAGCTAACCTGTAAATATAGTAGGATGTATATTATATGTATGTATATATGACTTTCTAGAGTTTATTTGTGTTTTCTAATAGTGACTTTGGGGCCATTTTGTTCTTGCTTCATGGCTAAAGGACCTTCTCAGTCCCTTTGAGGACGCTGTGTTGATCCTGCTACGAGGGCCCACAGCTTCTTCTGTGAGATAAGAGGCCGATGGGCACTTGTGCACCTGCTGCTGCAGTTTCCTTCTTTGATGCTGAGGCTTGCTCTGGTGCCTGGAGCTCCTGGGCTTCCCATTCACAACTTAGAATCGGCGAGTAGCAAGAGAGTTCCCATCATGACCAATGCGTACACGCAGAGCTGCTCTAGATGCAGTTTCTACCTGAGGTTGGATGTGCCAGGAGCCGACCACTTAGTAGTGGGATCCCTCGCTGACTGGTATGGAGGACTTTGTTCCAGAATAGAAAACCTTTGTGCCAGCTGCCTTGACTCTTGCCAAATATCGCATGCAGTTTCATATTTATTTGCTGATTTGTTTCTCTTTTGTTTGATGGCTCTGTGTGTGGGAAGGGTAGATTGACAAGCCCATTTATCTCCTCCAGCGGATAGTTGTTCCCTCATTTATGTATACATTTAGTCAGCCATCCAATATTTATTAAACGTCTATTTTGTGTCAATCACACAGTTGATTTAAAGTAGATTTAAAGATTAAAAGACATGACTTCCGTTTTCAGGGAGCTTGCGGATAAGAAACGGGTCATTTACATGTGATACGCTAGAATAGAAATGTGTCACATTTTTTGAAACATGGAAGGATAATGAAGTCATCGCTTAGTGCACACTCCAAGTGCGGGCTTTGCAAGGCACGGGATGCCAACCCTCTTCTACTGAGAAGAGAAGGGCTTCGTTGGGCAAAGAGGAGAGCGGCTTCCAAGAAACAGACACTTCCGGGTGAAGATACAGAGACAGAGAGTGTGGTGGATTCTAGGGCAACCCCTGAGCTTGGCCCTGCGGAAATAAGGGCTGGTCACTGAGATGGGGAAGGGAGCAGTAAGAGGAGGTGAGTTGAGTCCCACTGCTAGTAGTGCCTGTGCATGTGCGTGGCAGACGCAATGCTCAAGAGGCAATGCCCACCTCCAAGGAGCCTGTCTCCCGAGAAGGAGGCAGACACATTCACCATAATGGTAGCAACACATGTAAGAAGAGCAATGCACAGAGTGGGGGACAGAACAATAGTCCTCCCTGCCCCAACCATGGGAGTGTGGGCAGTGTCCAGAGAGCCTGGGCCCTGAGCTCGGATGAGGAGGGAGTCAGTGGTGGGGCATGGGGGTAGGGTATTCTAGAGAGTGGGTACATAAAACTGTATTCTCAGCTTGTTCTGGGAGCGATCTTAGGTAGTAGATAATTCCTGAAAAATAAGATATTTAGGAGAAGCTACTGGGATTAGGTTATATACTACAGAGGGTGAGGGGCCACTGAAATACGAGAGAAGCCCAAGGTCAGATATGCAAATACAAGTTCTGGTGGATGGACCAGAAATTCTGATTCTAGTTGACAAAGGCTGACCCATTTGATAGGTAGCTCAACAGAACTGGGCAAAGGTAAATCTCAGACAAGAACCTTCAGTTGAGTATTTCCCCAACAAAGGGTCTCTTCGTACCAGTTGCTTCATTGTAAGTATAGGATTGATTATTTTAAACATTTTAAGTTCTTTAAAAGAAACAACAAAGAAATAGTCATTAAAAATGCAAGTTCCTTAGAAAATGTCTGCTATGCTCTAAGTCAGAACAGCCCTTATGGTGGGTCTCCCCCTCCCCGTCATTTGAAAAATGTGCCTGCCCTCGTCATAAAAATGCATTTTGTGTGTATTCGGGGCTGGCCTTGGCAGAGGAATTATTCTTTCAAGTGATGGGTGGTTTGCTTTGATGCCAACCCAAATTGGATTGTGCAGCCTGACATTACAAATCAATGCCATAAGCACTGCACTGTTTTTATCCTTTAGCGCACAACCAGCAATCCCAAGCTTGGATTCGTTAAAGGTTATGTTTGCCTTAAACTAATTAAAGCCATTTGTATCAAATGACTGGAATAACTTCCCTTTAGAAATAAAGAAAATAACTGAAAGAAGTTAGTTAGAAAAAAAAAGTTAATTTTATCAACTGAGATGAGAACTGCACTATTAATTTTATTACTTCTAAATGTGAAAATAAATCAGTTAGGTGAGGACTGCATTTTCACATAGATTAGTCTGCAAAAAGTCAGAGCTGACTTGATATGAGCTCTTTGAAGACTAACAGGCCTACAAATGCTAAAGCAGGGTGTATATAAATCACAGGCTACCATAACCACACGGCAGAGGGATCCATACAGTTCTTCTGAACTTATCTTTTGTTTTGGTCATGCAGAGTTCCGAGAAGCATGAGCACACTTTTGTGCAAGGGCAGATGCCCTTGTAAGTATCTGCTCATTTAAATCATGCAGATGGGTCAGATTAGGATGGATTTATCACAAATCCTGATTTCTATCTAAGAGGATGTTTTAAATAAATGTTTATTTCTTTTAAATTAGTTGCTTACTGATGCCCTCCCAGCTAGCTACTGTGCTAGCTCTCCAGCTAGGGACAGGGGCACAAAGACCCTGGCCATGCCCTGAGGACGTCCCAGTCTTTGGTGTAACTTTAATGTGCGTTTTCCTCCCTTTCACACAGTGACAATGCAAAATGCATTTTTACAGAGGCAAGAGAACTTTCTTCAGGTCTTTTTCCCATGCCTACTCACACGGCAGACTCAAGGCTTCTAAAGGGACCCGAATATTTGATATACACATGCACACACGTGCTCATACACACATGTCCTGTGTGCACACACACCCATGCATACACACATGCTACATTCACACATATGCATGCACACACACAGATGCTGTGTACACACAGACACATGCACACAGTGCTATGTACACACGCATACACAAGTGCTATGTGCACACACACACAGGGTGCTATGTGCACATACATAGATACCTTGCTGTTCAGATTGATTTTGGTTTCGTGTGGTGATTCAAAGCTGCATCTTAACACGAGCAATGCTGCCTTGGGAGAGATGAGTGGTTGTTCCCAATGTATTTGCAAAGAACGTTTGCAAAGGTTTCCCTTAAAATGTTCAGGATAGAATAGTGGCTACCACAAGTTTTTGGAATGCCCTCCAGATGAACAAGTGCATTTTGCAAAGATATGTGGACCCAGAGGAGCTGAGTTTGCTCAGGAAACGAGAGGGGGACACAGAGAGCCTCTCCCTGCTCCTGGCCTACCTGGCCCACCGCAGGTCTCCTCTGGGCCAGGGTCTTCCTTGCTTGCTTGGCCACAGGCAGACGCTGGCAGCAGATGAGGCTGGCTCAGCAGGCTCTCGCCCAATCAATTGTTAGAATCTACTTCCATGAGCCCTACCATGGGCACACCAGTGCATGGCACTGAATGTTTAGCATCTCCGTCCATAGTCAGGATCTTCCACATGGTATTATTTTTCCCATTCACTGATGGATACATTGAATCTCAGAGAAGGTAAGTGATGCTCCCCTGACTTCATGGCTAGGAAGTAGCTGAGCTGAGTGCCGTGCTCAGGCCGGCCCGATTGCAGAATTCTGTGCTGAGCACAGACACTCCCTGGTCCCCGCTGTTGCTGCTGGCGCTGTCCCTTCCTAGCCTGATTTCCACCCTCCCAGGCCAGGTGAAAGGAGAGAGGTGGGCCTTAGCTGAGCCTGGCCCCACTCTCCTCTTTCTGGCCCCAGCGGCCCTCAGGCTCCAGGCCTTGGTTCCACTGTGGGGAGGTCCCAGCCCTGGCTGAAGAACTGGAGGTTGTGCTTCAACCACGCAGACCAGGGAGCAGCAGGGAGGCCTGGACTCTGGGGTTATGGTCCATGGCGGGCAGTGGCAGGGGTTGTGCCCTTCCCTGCCTGAGCCCTAAAACTCCCTGGTCATGAGAATGGAGCCAGCGGGGGCGTCTCCTGAATAGCAGCGTCAAACCCAGACACCAGGGACCCGACTTCCCTTCACGGTAATAGACGTCGCTAATAATAGGATGCAGTCAGTGATGGGAAGCACGGGGTTTCACACGTCTCCCTCTTATATTATAATCACTTTAATACTGAATCCTTTTTTTTTACAAAAACATTCTTATTTGATAAAATTTAATGATGTAATTTAGAATGTGAATATACTTAATCATGCATTTATCTTCCATATAGAACTGAAGGTTATATTAAAAGGTATTTTGAAGCTTTAAAATCTGAGGTTCTGAATGCATATGCTAAGATAACGAATGTACTAAATACAATATTTTAACTTTATGGCTCGAACACTTCATTTTAACGTTGTCAAAATACACCTAGGAATAGTACAGGCCCCCTCTTGAAATTCTTTCTTCTACAAAATAATATCAGCAGTAGATAGTAGCCTAAAATAAATGTTAATGTGAAACAATATTAGCAGTGAATAGTAGCCGAAAATAAATGTGAATGTAAAAATAAAATGTCCTCATTTTTATTATGTGGATGAGACAGTATGTAATATCCTGTGTATGTTGTATGTGACCTTAGCAATCCAATGCATTGATGTCCTCAGAATTTGTAATTTGCAGAGCTCCCTGCGATGCCCAGTGGCGGTTGTCCCTACGGCTGGGCCTGAGTTGGCCTTGCTCCTGCATTGCCTGTCTTCTGTCACTCACCCTTGCCTGTGAGCCACGCCACCGTGATCTTAGCTCTGGGACTTTGCATCCCTATCTGCCATTCCTGTATCACGTAGATTCTTCTTTATCCCATCTCTACCCATCCTTGGGGTCTCACTTCAATGTCGCCATCCCCGAGCCTCTCTCCCCTCTGAGCTGTGTGCTGGAGTCCCTTGTAGAACGGGTTGGTCATTACCTGCCTGCCAGGCCGGGAAGACCATGTCTGTCTTTCTCCCGACCTCCCTCGGGCCTCAGGCCATGCTCAGAGCAGGGCAATGCTTGGCACATATTTTTAACTAAAACATGAAAAAATCATTGCCAGCTCTCTGTCTTGAAGCCAACTGCTGTCCCCAGGGGCAGAATGGAGAATTCCAGGACTCCAGACCTGCCGGTGGCCACTTCTCTCCACCCAGAAGTGGGTGCCTGGGCCTTAACCTGGCAGAGTCACTACCCCTCCCTATTTGCAAGGGGACAAAACCATCAGTGACGCATGCATGCAGCTGCTTCTGTCCTGGTGAAGTGTAGTTTAAGGCTCCACTTCTTGGCTCTGGAAAGCAATGTTTTCACTGACCTCAAAACAAAAGCACAAGAGCCAGACGACATTACTGGAAGCCCCTCCCCCAGCCCTCCATGGTGGTCAGTCAGTAGGAATGGCTTTGTCGGAACTTTGCAGGGTCATACGGCTGGGCTGGCTCAGTCCCCTTGGCTGCTCTCCAGGTTGGAAAAGGTGGTGGCCAAGGGTGGACTGAGGGCTACTCTGGTGATCACCGAGGGAGGGCGGGGCTGTGTTCTGCAGACCAGCCTCACGCGGGATGTGGTGCCCTGAAGGGCACATTCTTCAGATTTCTGTTTAGGGCATCCTTGGATTGAAAGAAAAGTTTAAAAGGCAGCTGAATGGTGCTGATGTTTGGTGTTTCTGTATGTATAACTCAAGCCAAGAAGCCCCATGGTCCTGACTTGGGCGTGGTCTGGCCTCTTACTGTGACCTGGGAAACACACAGGTGCTGCCCACATGGCTGTTGGCCGGTTCCTGTTAATTTGGGGAGGTGGGCAGGGAGTACTGCTCACCTCCTGATCCAGGCAGCCCGATCTGCAGCCCGTGGAGAGAGCCGGGCAGGTGTGTTCACAGGAGCCCCGGCTTCCACCGGCATGGTGCCGATGCAGGCTCAGCCTCCACTGCTGTCAGAGGGGCTGGAGGCTGGGCTGGTGCTGCCATGAGATGGAACCCTCTGTGATGACATGTAGGAGCGTGTCCCCGAGGGATGGAACAAGCACTGATGAGTATACACGAGTAGTGAGCGGGGCTCTGCTGGAACCGCTTTGCCTTCTCATTAAACCATTCATTTGCAGCTCTGTGGAGCACACAGTGGAGTCCCATCTGTTGATTCTGCTGTTTAACTTGATCAGAGAGAGGCTCATAAAGTGCGGAGAGCCAGATCTTCATCCTGGAGCGCAAAGAACAGGCGGATGCCTGGGGAGCAGGTCCCGAGGGATCCCGGAGACACCCAGGGTAGGGCGAGCGAGGCCCTGAACTCAGTGCTTGCTGGGAACCCACAGGCGAGACCAGGTGTCTCCCAGGTGCTGGGGAGACCTCAGTTCTGGGAGGGGCCTGAAGGTCTCCATGCCCAGTTTCCAAATTAAGGCCTGTGCCTCTTCCCAGGCCTTGAGGACAGGCAGACAGACAGTTGCACGTCCTTGAGGGAGATGTCTCCTGACCTGCGTGGCTAGGGGGCTTCACCTTCTGAGACTTGGAAGCACATTCCATCATCTGGTAGAACTTTCAAGCTCTTTGCAGACCACTCAGGGCATGAGATACTCGTTACCCCATTTATCACAGCTCAGCTGAGAGGAGCAAGAGACATTCAGATACAACCCAACCTCGTCTTGTTTCAAAAGCACTTCCAGGGCCCCACGCTAGTCGGCTTCCTTGTTTCCTGGGAAAATCCCCTCCAAGCACCTGGCAGAGTCACCTATGTCACTGTCTTGTGCTAAACCTGCAATTCTAGCAAAGGTAAAGCTGGCAACCTCCCTGGGCAAAGGCTCGGGCCTCACATGGTGCCTCCTGCAGAGCGCTCAGCAGGGAGGCAGGGTCCTCAGGGGGCACAGGTGGGACCTTGACTGACGCCCGTGTGCAGGCTCCCCCAACTCCTGAGAATGCCCTGGGAGTAAAGGGAGGAAGAGCCTGCATGACTGTCCCAGAATGTGGAGGCTGCTTCCGTCAAAATGGCAACATGCCAGGGTCTGTTTCTAGAGAAAAAATAAAGTGGAAACAGACTTGAAACTACAGCAGGGACTCGAGGGGCTGACGGTTCCTGTGTGTGGCGTGAACGTCATGCATGATCGAGAGGGAAAGAATCTGGATTGTGGATCTAGAACAGTCAGAGGTCAGAGGAGACATGTGGGGCATTGATCCAGGGTCCCGTGCCAAGAGCCTCCCCTTCAGTCTCCCTCTGTGTCCTTAGCTGACGTCTGCCCAGAGCCTGCTGCTCTGTGCCAGACTCGGAAGTGGGTGTTGGCTGCCTCTGTGAGGGGCTGTCCCGATGGGGGTCCCAGCACACACGCTGCCCTCTGGCATGTGCTGGACGTGTTAACGCCCGTCAAAGGGGAGACAGTGTGGTGGCCAAGGGGACTTACCACTGCCGATAGGCGTGCTGTCCTTTGGGACATCCCAATGGCCCTGTGCTGGGAGGAGCAGGGCAGGGCACACACAGTTCTCATTATAGAGGCAACTTGTTTTGATGTCACCTTTAGATTATTGATGTCACAATACCGACATTTTGCTTGTTCACGTTTATGTACATGTGTCAGTTTTTCTTCCATTCTTTTCTGGCACATGGAGTGTACAGAGTGTGGAGCTCAGTAGTGAGCTTGTGAGCAATGCCTTTATCCGCTATGACAGGTGGCCGAAAAGCCATCATCAGACACAAGCTTTGCTTTGTGTCTGTGTGGGCATGCGTGTGCCTGTGTGTGTGGTGTACATGTGTGTCTCTTCATATATGTGTGCTTGTGTGTGCATGTGTCTCTATGTGTGTACACCTGTCTGTGTGTGCATGTGTCTCTGTGTATACATATGTCTGTGTGTGCATGTGTCTGTGCCCATGTCTGTGTGTGTCCATGTGTCTTGGTGTGTGTTCACACATCTCTATGTGTGTACACATGTCTTGGTGTGTGTGCAAGTGTCTCTGTGTGTGTGCATGTGTTTGGGTGTGTGTGTACGTGTTTTGGTATGTGTGCACGTGTCTCTTTGTGAGTGCCTATCTCTGTGTGTGTACACATGTCTGTGTGTGCATGTGTCTCTGTGTGTATGCACACGTCTCTGTGTGTGCATGTTTCTTGGTGTGTGGCCCTATCTCTGTGTGTGTACACGTGTCTGTGTGTGCATGCTTCTCTGTGTGTGTGCATGGGTATCTGTGTGTGCAGCATTGCCCTCTCAGATGGGCACCAGAGCCCCTGATTCAGCTCAAGCACCCAGAGTAACAGCAGTCTTCAGCCCAGCTGTGACTTTTGTGACAACCCATTTGGAGGAACACCCACTGCTGGGTGCTTGCTCTAGCACCCGGAGGGCTTGGCAGAGCGGCAGACTGAAGCTCTCCGTCTGTCAGCAGCAGTAATTCCCGCACTGCCTTGAAAGGTGGGCGTTGCTTAAATAACTCAGCCTGGTACTGTGAAATGGATTTATGCTTTGAAGAAAGGTTTCAGGAAAATGTTTTAAATGATGGTTACAAGTTCACATGAATCTCTACTGCCTTCCTCCCTGCTTCCTATCTGTACCTCTGTCTCAATCCCTGTCTTCGTTTCTGTCTCTGTCCCAGCCTCCGCCTTCTCCTCCTCCATCTAGCCATCTCTTCTTTTCTTGGTCCAAGGTTGGGGTAAAGTCCTACTTGGCTCACTATGTACCTGACACAAGAGTGCTTGGAATTTTTATTTCATTTCTTATACAAATTGTCTGGTTTAATATGTCTCTTTTGCTTTTAACATCCCTACTTTTGGATAAAGATGAGAACTTTGAGCGTAATTTGTGAATTGCATGGAACTCACCATCAGTTGGATGGTGGAACACACCATTAATCCAGAATGAGTAAATGAAAACTCATTCATTTACTCATTAAACACACCTGTATTGAGGTCAGAGGTGGGCAGGGAGCTGGCTCTGTGGCTCCCTCCCTGGGCACAGCTGGTGCTCAGGCATCAGTTTCCTCTGGACCCAGCGGGACAAGCCTGCCCCTGGGGTGGGCTGCAGTGCCCTGGTGACTTGGGAGTAGCCCTCTTGGAGGGACAGCGCATTGAAGCTGGTTTTCCCCACAGGCCCTGACATGCCTCCCTACAGGCATGCCTCCGTGCAGGCATGCTGCACCAGGCGAGGCAGGCACTGGGCTCTCCTTGCTGCCTTCCGCTGACAATCAGCGTGCTGGTGTCCTCATCTCCACTCCTGTTACGCTCAGATCCCAAAGCTCACTCTACTGGTGCAGCACTTCCTGCATCTGCAACCTGGAGTTGGCCTCTTTGTCGGAAGCCTGCCTTCATCAGAGAAGCAGAGTGCCCCAGGCCCTGGATCACGCTGGTGAAAATGTCCCACCACCTCCCCAGGCCATTCTGTCTAGTGGTGACACCAGATGCTCTCTTGCTGGTCGAACAGATCTGCTCTCAGACAGAACCCACAGAGAAAGTCTGGAGTCTGGCTGGTTATGAAGGACAGAGACCAATGACAGGGGTGGGTCCTATTAGGGGGGGGGGGTGGGGTGGGGGGGGGGGGGTTCAGTTGGGGGGGGGGGTTTAGGTGGCAGGGGTGGGGTCCTTTTAGAGGGGTGGGTTCAGGTTCCAGGATGGATTCAGGTTGCAGGGGTGGAGTCCCATGATGAGGCAAATTCTCATGGTAGGGCTGAGTCCTGTTAAAAGGTGGAGTTGCCTCTCAGTACTGAGACCCCTTCTTGTGGAGGAAGCCACGCTCTGGTACTCTGATCTGAGCATTTTACAACCCTTTGTTCTTGAAAAGGGAAGTTCAGGATGTTAAAAATGGATGGAAAATTAATTCTCTGCAGCTTGTCAACTCTGTGAAATCACTACCTATGAAAAATTTAGGAGGACTCAGAAATGATTTGCTGTTTGTATGAAAATTATCTCCATTTACAGTGGAGTTCAGTGAGGTGCTCTGGGATCTCAGGAGCCAGCCTTTGCTGGGGGACAGGCGGGTGAGAGGGAGAGGCGGGCGGAGCTGCAGCCTTGGGCCCTGCTCATAGCCCAGCCCCCACCGGGGGATCTCTGGAGCCCTGGCTGACCTGAGTCTCTCCAACTGCACAGCAGCCCAGCCAGCTGGCATCCTCCTGGCCTACCGAGCAGGACCCGGGAAGACCTGCGCCAGCTTCAAGGAGGCTCCCAGGGAAACGGCCCCACTGTGGGGTTTCAGCCTGTATGGCTGGGCTTCATGCTGGGCTCGTCCTGTGTGCTGGGCTCTGGTGCTCTGTCAGAGGTGCCCCCGCCCTCCTACCCCAGTGCCAGCAGCCTCCAGTGCTGTCCTCCTGAGGCGGCAGCAGACATCTGACTGTGGCCTTATATTCCGGGCAGGTGAGCAGGTCTGTGCAGCAGACACCGAGGCCACCACTTGTACATCCCCTGCTGAGATGTGGGACTGGACCAGAGAACCCTGGCTCTTCCAGAAACCTAGGGGGTACCTGCCACTCCGACTGCAGCCCCTCCTGTGGCAGTCAAAAGCCCTGCTGGGGGAGGGGCTTCTTGAGGGGTTTGCTCCCCTACCCCCTCCCTCCTTCCCAGTCCTGAGCCACCACGGGGAGCACCAGGTAGCTGCACAATCTCCCCTTTCACCAGCTCCTCGCCAGTGGGATTTGGCTTTCCTGACATCATGTGGAGGACACTGTGCCAGGTTCTGTCTAGAGGGGCAGGCCCTGGAGAAGGGAATTTAAAAAGACACTTCCAGGCCGTGCCTCTGTGCTCCCAGCTGCCACCAATCTTCCCTGCATGACATGGCACCCCTTCCATTCAAGTGCCCCTCTGGCCCCTGGGCTTCTCTTGTCTTTTAACCCCTGAAATCTGTGTCTCTCCTCCTTCTGCCTTCCTCCAGGGCTGGCAGCTCTTGTGAATCTGGCACTCAGCATGAAGACAGCATGCAGGCACCTTCCCAGGGACAGGGTTCCCTTAGATGCTTTGATTCTCATTGAAGAGGCCAACTCGGAAAATCAATGCAGTCACCACGCCTCATTTAGGACCATATACAACGGGTCCTGAGCGTGTCATTTTTATTATCTGAAGTATAAATTGTATTTTCCCCTTATTTTATTATCAGATTCTTCAAAGGAGCTCAGTACCAGTTAAACTGATAAATAATTTCTGCCCTCCCTACTGGGTTACTTTATAATCTAGAAAATGCTCACCTAATCTGCTTTTCTTAGTTGTAAAAAGAGATTATTGTGCCTACTTTATCTCAGCATCTTGGAAATTATTTTAGAAGGGTGCTTCCAGGGAGGCAGTAGGCAAG
Source organism: Piliocolobus tephrosceles (assembly GCF_002776525.5). Lineage (NCBI taxonomy): Eukaryota > Metazoa > Chordata > Mammalia > Primates > Cercopithecidae > Piliocolobus > Piliocolobus tephrosceles. Next base: position 2,679,639 of record NC_045442.1, read on the forward strand.
ATTAAAATATCATTCAGGCCGGGCGCAGTGGCTCACGTCTGTAATCCCAGCACTTTGGGAGGCTGAGGTGGGCGGATCACCTGAGGTCAGGAGTTCGAGACCAGCCTGGCCAACATGGTGAAACCCCATCTCTACTAAAAACACAAGAACTAGCCAGTTGTGGTGGCACATGCCTGTAATCTCAGCTACTCGGGAGGCTGAGGCAGGAGAATCACTTGAAGGTTGCAGTGAAGCCACTCCAGCCTGATGGCAGAGTGAGACCCCTTCTCTAAATAAATAAATAAATAAATAAATTCCTGATTCTTCATTCAATGTAAGAAGCATTTGCTGGTCTTTGGGTGTGTGATGACTACATGACATGCCATCGACTGGACCTGCGTCCTGGTGCCACCTTTGAGCTGAGCCTGACCGCAGGTGATGATGATACCTTTGAGTCTTCACCTTCCGGGCAGTTGAGGAGAACAGGTGCCTCGGGCTTGGATTAATGACTTAAAAGCGCAATATGGAAAAGCTTCCAGGACCCTCACCCCGGGTGATGATGATACCTTTGGGTCTTCACCTTCCGGGCAGTCAAGGAGAACAGGTGCCTTGGGCCTGGATTAATGACTTAAAAGCGCAATGCAGAAAAGCTTCCAGGACCCTGACCCAGGGTCAGGCACAAGCAAACCCACCTCCCCCTTCTTTCAGGGAAACATGGCGAACTGATTGCTGAGCTCTAAGAGTTTCTGAAGCTAAGTCTTGCCCAGGAGATAGGACACAGTTTTTCTTTCCACAGTTTTCTTTCTTTTTTTTTTTTTTTTGTTTTTTTGTTTTTGTTTTTGTTTTTGTTTGAGATGGAGTCTTGCTCTGTCGCCCAGGCTGGAATGCAGTGGCGATCTCAGCTCACTGTCACCTTCGCCTCCCAGGTTCAATTTATTCTCTGCTTCAGCCTCCTGAGTAGTTGGGATTACAGGTGCTTGCCACCACGCCCAGCTAATTTTTGTATTTTTATTAGAGACAGGGTTTCACCATCTTGGCCAGGCTGGTCTTAAACTCTTGACCTTGTGATCCATCCACCTCGGCCTTCCAAGGTGCTGGGATTACAGGCGTGAGCCACAGTGCCCGGCCTCCACACTTTTCTTAAAGAGATATTTCATTGCCCCATTTGATTTCAAGGGACTGGTGTCGAATACTTTTCTGCTGGACGCCCTCACCAGTCCCTGCGGCCCTTAGAGAAAGGAGTGTCTAATTGCTCACAGTGCATCCTCTCACTTCTTCCCTACCAGCAAGGGGTGTTGTGCTGTATTCTATAAGAGCAGTAAATAAATGCTTGTCAGCTGACTGACGTGGGTGTTTTTAGCACAGCCTTTTTTGCTTCCTTCCAGACTTCCATGCGACCTTCCCAGTTCTCTTTGTCTCTCATCACTGCCAGGAGGAAAATTACATCGAAGGCCACTGGGGAGCACTTCACATCTCAGAGTTGGGTTTGATCAATAGAGGCATTGCACAGAAAGGTATTACCGCCATGCCTCTCTCGGAGGGAGGAAATGTATGACATGCTCCCCAAAGTACTTTAGTGCCCATAGTCTTACAACTTGTTGATTTTCCTCCATAAACTAGTTCTCCCTGCCACTCAAGGGAGGATTTTATGACAACATCATCAGAGTTTGTGGAGAGGCCCAAAGCAAAGAGTACTTAAGCATGTCAGAGTGGACCCCGGAAGTGGCCCCCGGAGAGCCGTAGAGTAAGCACTTCCATGGTGGAATGGCTGAGACGTAGACCCAGTTATGTGTGTGAGCCCCTCGTGCCACCCACGCACCTCCAAGGTACCTGCAAAATCAATGACTGTTAAAGAGTGCCGGTTATTAAGAACAGTATTTAGGGAGAGGCACACACATTTGTCACAGGTATTCTGGGGGTATGTGTCTGTGATTAGGGGCTTTAAAATGATCATCAACAATATCTTCTCTAAGAAGCACTCACGAGGAGCAATGTAAATCTGTTTATCTCAAAAGCCAGACTTTAAGATCTGATTTTTACAAAGATCAACTGTTTTCAATACGAAAAATATCTTAATATGTTTTCTCAAGGTAATGGGGAATGAACTAGGCAATGCTGTCCCTATCTGAGGACAGTATTACGGGCTTACGCCCTCCTTGGGGGCTGCGTTTTCTTAACACAGTTTTTCACAATGCGTATTTATTTACATGCTCATAGAAGATACAGACACACATTTCAGCTACTGTGATTGCTGTGTGTTTTATAGGCACCCGCCATGTTGAAAACATAGAGGGTATGGCATAAAATTAACACACAAGCTCAGCTTTCCATGCACGACCCCTCCAGACTTCCTCCCTGGGACTTGCTCTTTGCTGTACTTTAGGTAAAATTTAAAACAATTCATGTTTGGCACATTCTTAGGTAGTAAAAAGCCATCCACTCATATCCAGTCAAAAAATAGGTCTCAGAGCAGTAGTGAGATATGTGGGATGCAGTAGTGAGATATGTGGAGAGCAGTAGTGAGATATGTGGAGAGCAGTAGTGAGATATGTGGGGTGCAGTAGTGAGGTACATGGGGTGCAGTAGTGAGATATGTGGGGTGCAGTAGTGACATATGTGGAGTGCTGGGTCATCCAATCACCAGGTTTAACTTCCTTCTTCCCATCACTTGGGCCTGCTTTGTGTTGGGTCTGTGAGGGCAGGGGAAGGGTGGGCTCAGCTTCCCTTGTGTGCCCCCTTGTCCCTCAATCAGGGGGCTGCTTCTGGCGGCTGCAGGATAGAGGCAGAAGGACAGAGCCCCGGGTTTTTAACGAGGGTTCCCCAGGGCGCGGCTGTGTCCCCATCTGCTAGCCCCTTTCTGTGGCGGAGAGGTAGTGGCCTGCTAATACCCTCTTGTAGATGAGGAGGCGGAGATGGGTGAGGACAGGACGGCCCTGCAGGATCAGGACAGAGATCCAGTGTCCGGGCTGCTTGATGACCACGGCACCTTGACAAGGAATGGGCTCTGGGAGTGATTCTTACAGAGTTCCGGAAATCTTAATGCAATTCAGACACTCTGCTTCTCTTCCTGAGTGACAATAAAATATTTCCACTGCCCTGCAGTCTTTTCTTGACTCGGGCTTGGTTACCCGGTTCAGTGAAAAGCCGATAGTCCCTTTCCCAAGGCCAACCTTGAAATAGACTCACGCACAGAGCTGCCGGGCCGGAGGGCGTCTCTTGGGGTGGTCATGGCTGTATGAGAGTCCTGTGGTCGGCCTTGGCAGGCCTCTTGTGAGGGAGAAGTGTGCAGTGTAGACTCTCTGTGGCCACCATTGTAGAGTTGCAATGATGGAGGAGGCCGGTGCCCTCAGGGATCCCTGCTCAGCCTGTTTGCCAGCAGCCTGCACTAAGGGCAGAACAGCCACCCAGCCCTGGGGAGAGCCTGCAGGCCAGGGCCGGTGCAGAGTGGCAGTGGTAGACAGGCTGGGCGTTCTTCCACCCGTTCACTGGATGGAGGCGAGCCGGGGATAGAATGCTGTGCTTCTGCCTCGTCCACACTCAGCACCTCTGGGGATGGGGCCTCTGGGCCACATCTGGACTGCCTCAGTGTTGCTGCCCCACATCTGAAATAAATCTGCTAACTGACCCAACCCTAACTAATAAGGGGCTTCCTCCCAAGGGCTCTGGGGAGGGATGCCTTGCAGACGACCTGGCTCTGCAGCTGCGAGGCAGGCAGGTGCCAATGCCCATGGACGGCGTGACTGCCGGCCCCACGCGGAGCTATGCAATTCTCCTTCCAGGAGCTGCAGAGGGGCCCCGGTTTGCAGGGGTCAAGGAAGAAAGGCTAGAAGGTGGGGTGTGCCAGTGGGACCTCCAGTCTTGCCTTTCACTTCCTTCAAGCACAGACGTGTGGTTTGAAGGGGCCACGGGACATCCTTTCTATGTGTGTGTGCATATACGCGCCTGTATGTTGTGTGCACACACGCATAAAGTGATTTACATTAATTCCCGATCCTCCCTTCTGCCAGGAAAGAACATACCCAGGACTCCCTGACTGTACTGTCTAGCCTTGAGCTCTGGATCCAGCTAAACAAATCTCTGCTTCCCAAGGGCCCTGCCCTGCACACCCATGAGACCCGGCCAGGGCTTTCCTTTGAGAACTTATCTATGGTTTTAGGTTGGTGTGTGGTTAGAGGGTTGGGTCCTTCTCTTTATTCTTGGTATTAAACAGTGCTCAACCTTGCTCTCCTGTTTTACCCTGAATCTGCTTACAAACTTTTGAGACTCAGATAGACACTTTTGGATAAGACAAAAATGGAACAATTGTTGGGAATTTGCAGAATCCCTTCCTCCCCTGAAACAAGTACTTTTCAAAGTGCTGTGGATCTGGCCCCCTGGAAAAGCCAGGGCCCACCATGGTGGCCAGTAAGCCGTGGTCACCGGTGGTGTGATCTGCACAGAGCCCCTCCTGTCCCCTTGGCAGGGCCAGGACCAAGGGCAGCCCATCATGGCCACCAGCTGGCAGAGCCTCAGCAAGGCTGGTTCTTCTGTCCTACACTGGCCCTTTGTCCTTCTTGGGAAGGGCCTGTGTCCTATTCATCCGTGACCCACGCAGCCCAGTTCACAGGGGGCAGGTTGACATCACTGGAGGAGGCTGCTGACTTCCCCGAGCACTGGGGGCCCCAGAATGTGAGAGAGCAGCCCCAAGACACTCACACGCCTGGGCACAGCACTCCCATCCTGGGCCCCCTGGACTGGGAGTGGTGAGAGTTGTCATGGCCTCACCCTGGTGATTGTCACCAGGTGGACGACAGCCAAGTCTCGGGCCACCCCCTTTTGGACTTGTTTCCTGCTTGTCCTTCTCCAAGAGGCTGAGTCCAGGATGGAGTGAACACTGCCTGCACACACAGGCACAGGAGAGGGATGCCAGGAGGTTGGGCCAGGGCGTCCAGGGGTGCATGTGTGTGCCCAGGCCTCTGGCCCCTGCAAACCCATCATCCGGTGCATCCTCACTTTGGGATGAGAACTTTGTCACTAGACTTCAACCCAAGGATAGGGCAATGTCACTTTCCTGTGGAATGCACAGGGTCTACCGATCAATTCGAATCTTCAGGGCCACATTTTGTCTTTGATTGCTTAGGTTTTCCAAACTACCGTGACAAATGGAATGTTAACGACAGCTGCTTTGGCCCAACAGATACAAGGACAGAGCGGGGCCGAGTGGCCCGCCCACCTGCCCTGATGCTGCAGGCCCAGAAGAAGAGCCGGGTTGGGGACAAAGAAGACAAGGTCAGTTTCCGGGCTCGTGTGTGTGTTAAAGACACAAAACCCTGGGTGTGGTGATCCAGGGCCAGGACACCCTCGCGCTTGTTTGCTGTATGGTGTTTGTGAAATGACTGACATCTGCTGTGTGAAGCAGCAGGACCTGGCACTGAAGGGGCCAGGTAAGGCCTGGAGAGCAGGGATGCAGCCCCTGCTGGTCCTGCCAGATCTGGGTCTGGAGCTCCCTGGGGGACCCTGTTGGGAAAGGCTTTGGCTTCCATTTGAACTTTGTCCATTTTCAGAAGGAAGAGAAGACACACAAGTTAGTCAAACTCAGACAGCACTTAGGCAAGAGGAAAGAAAAGCCAACGTTCTCATTCTAATTTCAGGTCTTTCTCTTAACTGGTTTGCCAAATGGCATTTTAAAGACTGACCAGGACAGTGCATTTGAAGCGTTTCGTGTTTTTAATAGTACGGTCCTTCCTCTCAATAACCCGAGGGAGTCACTTTTATTACTGCATTTCAAAATCACAAATCACACTTGATTTGCTCTCATCTGTCAAATACACTGAAGACACTGGTGGGACTCAGTTACTTGTCAATGTTCTCTCTTACTTCACCTTTCCAAGGTATTTCTCTGCCTGAGGTTGCACTGCAAGCTTTCTGTTCTCCCTGGTTTTGCTTCCGTGTCTCCTCTGAGTTCTTCCAGGATGCGGTCGCCCTGTTGTTCACGTCTCCTCCTCAATCATCGGTGCGGGTGTTCAGTGGTGAAAATTGATCACAAATGTTAGTGCAAATTAAACTTTTGCCCTCTGAGGTATGATTTTTCCGATTTTTCCAGATTAACATCCAGGCCAGAATTACATATTAATTATACAGATAGCCTTTCTAGTGCCTTAAATAACTCCTTTCTCCATCACGCAATTCTTCGAGTCTAATTCACTTTTATGACTTCAGCGTGGGACAAGAGTTTTATACCATGATTAGCCGTTTTTATTGCCAACAGGAAATCATAACCAGCATGCATCTCATGGAGAAGACCTCGGTAATTAGCAGTAGAGAACCCCAGCCTTGCCAAATTTAAATGTTAGTCCCCATCACAAATTGCATCCTACTCTATTTGCTTGAATAATTAGCTGAGGTAATCTACCACTCAGAGACTTCTTGTTGAGTTTCTATTGTTCAATTAACTTCATAATGAAAGTCCCCCCTAGTTTTTCTAATTGGATTGGTAATATAAGCTCTAGTCTTAATATATATTTTTTGAGACAAGTGTTTCTGAATGCTCCATTATGCCAATTAGTTATCCTGACCTTATTTTCTCACAAGAAACAAAGGTATTTCCTGCTACTAGAAAATCTATAAAAATTTCATTCGTAAACTTACAAACTTAAGGATAATGTTATAATATACGTTACAAATCATGTGTAAAATACCAAAATGCCAGGATGAAGTACCTGAAACAGACCACTCCTTTCTTTCTGGTAGTCCCTTGCATGATGTTCGAGAAGATGCCCTTCCCAGGTTCACCCTCACTCTGGAGACCGTGCAAGATGCTTCTGGCTGAGCGCTTTAATCTCCGTGTTTCTTGTCCTCCCTTCTGAGCTGGCATCTCTCAACATGGGCCACTCACTCTGGATAACTCGGTCACCAAGACACAACTTCACTCTGTTTTCCATGGTTCTACCAAACTGTCACATTAGACAGACTTACCCGTTTGGGCTGTATCTCACCATTGTCTCTTGTAGACACTCGAGATTCTTTTCCTTTTTGTTCTAATCTTATGTTTCTGTGCCTCCGTAATTTAGCACTTTCCTTCCTAAGCACTCTGTTTGAAAGCAGCTGACATAGTGCAGATGGGCCCTGGCCCAGCGCAGCCCTCGGGGACCCACATGTGCTGGGCTTTGCCACAGCATCCCCAGCCTCCTGCGCACGGCTGATGTTGCACTGGAAGCTCCCCAGGAGGACTTTGGAGCCTTGACTTCATTTAGTTTTGGTTGGTCGAATGGTTAATCATCTTCCACCTCCACGGCCTCATCAAGTACCAACATCAACAACGGTAGAAACAGAGATTCTAAACTTTTAGGATGATTTTCCATTTTTTTTAATGAATCGAGTATTCCAATTGCACCTGATATTCTCAGCTCAGAACCAGATTGCTGCTTTGAATAAGGTGTTGGTATCTTTTAATCCCACCTAATTTTCCCAGAGAGAGAACACAATCTATCAGAGCATTCTAAGTTTGAGATTAAAACCATGGAAATAGCTGGAAGAGGAAAAAAGAAAAAAGTTTCTCACACTAGAATTTATTATACTTCATGGGAATTCATTTCTTTCTTACAGCCTTCGAAGATTGTGGTGATACCTCCTTATTTTTTGTTTTTTTAATTTCTCTTTGTCATCTATGGTTCTACTGGCAAGAATTTGGTTCTTTCTGCCCAGTAAGATCTGCTGTCTGTCATACATCAATATGGCTAAAGGAATTCATCTGAATTGTGGGCCTCTGTTTATGTTAGAGTTATGATGGACCATATTTTTAAATCTCAAGCAACTTCTATTTTTCTCCAAATTTTATTCCTAGTGAATACTGATCAAGTGTCCCAACCATAGCTTATTTTTCTCTCTTTTTAATTTTAGGGCATAAATCTTCATTTTATTCTAGGTGATAAATTTTCCTTCTTTCTTTCTTTCTTTCTTTTTTCTTTTCTTTTCTTTTTTGAGACAGAGTCTCACTCTGTCATCCAGGCTGGAGTGCAGTGCCACGATCTCAGCTCACTGCAGCCTCCGCCTCCCAGGTTCAAGCGATTCTCCTGCCTCAGTCTTCCGAGTACCTGGGACTACAGGTGTGCACACCATACCCAGCTAATTTTTGTATTTTTAGTAAAGACGGGGTTTTACCATGTTGGTCAGGGTGATCTGGATCTCCTGACCTCATGATCCGCCCGCCTTGGCCTCCCAAAGTGCTGGGATTACAGGTGTGAGCCACTGTGCCCGGCGTTTCAATTTCAAATATTCTTATTTCTTAATGGAAGTGTGGACCAACCGAGCATCAGAATCAGAATCATCCCCAGGATGCAAAACAGCCCCTATGAGCCTTGTCCCCAGCTGGATGGTCAGGAAAGGCGGGAGCCTGGGAAGGAACCACACGCTGTGTGGCAGAGTCGTTATTGAGGAATATGGGTTTGTCGCTTCCTCCTGCCTTAACGGGACCAGGATGTGGCAGCCCCAGCTTTGAGGCTCTCTACCACTAAATGCTGTTGTTTTCATGGCACAGTGACTCCCACTGCCGGGTCAGCTCATTTCTGGGGATGAAGCCAGTGAGATTTTCTGTCCCAAAATCATCAGACCTCAGATGCCCTCTCTTGGCTGCCTCTGACCATCTCTGCTTCTGGAACAGCAGGCAGCTTAGACAGCTTGGGACAATGAGGGCTGCCTTTGTCCGGGTGATTCTACCCCGTCAGCTCTGCATTGATTCCGTGTTCCCGGCAGAACCTCCCAGCCCAGGCACTGCTGTGCTGAGGTCATTATCTTGGGGCTACTGTAAGCAGCCTGCCTGTAGGAGATTTGTTTATTTCTCCCTTCCTTGCTTGTAATTGAAGATGAGTGTTTAAAATTAAAAGTCACTTTCCTGTCTCTTTCTATTGAAAGGAACCTCCACCGATGCTGGGGGGAGGAGAGGACAGCACAGCCAGAGGCAACAGGCCAGTGGCCTCTACCCCGGTGCCCGGATCCCCCTGGTAAGACACCCCAAAGCCCAAGAGCCACTAGCAATGGCGTTGTCTGGTCCTGGCATTTGCCCGATGTCACCAAAGAGACACTGCATGTTTCTCAGGCATCCTGTGCCTTAAAAAAATGAACTTGCAGCTCCTGGCAGGTATAATTCTGCACTGTGGTCACATTCTGCAGAAAGAAAAACATAGCATTTAAGTGATGAGCTATCCTGCTCTGATCTATTTGTGCATATGTATTAAAATGATAATGCTGTTGCATGTCTATCAGCGAAAGGCAGTGGGTGAAGAAAGTGTAGCCCTTACGCTTCACAAGATCTGTTTTCCCTCCACTCCAAGAAGAATCGTAACCGAATGGCTGTTAATTAAAGACGTGCCTGTTCTCTCTGTCGCCCTGCGTGGCTGTCTGCTCCTGGAGTATGCCACACTCCAGACACCCTCCACGAGGGAGCCACAGTCTTTGGTTTTTTAAAATGCCCTTTTATAATGGAGTCATTTGGAAGCAGAATAAAAGGTTATTACAGTAAAAATTAAGTTTAAAGCCTGAAGATGAGAGTGCAGTATACAGCTGGGAGGAACAGCTAATTTAAAGAACAGAAATAGCAACCACTTGTGTGAGCTCATTGTGCCAGCCAGGTACAGAAAGCGGCCGGCTAAGGAGTGCAGGGCCCCACCAGCCTTGCATAGTGAGAAAGCATGTCCCCGATGACCGGGCCTGCTGTGCTGTCCCCTGACCCTCTGATTTTTAGGGTGAGCTTGGCTCCAATCTGGACAAACTGGCACGCCCGCCTTGTATGCCATGGTCAGTGTCGGTGGCAGGCACCCAGCGCCTCCAGCCTTCCGTTCGTAGCTAAAGCTCCTCTGCACCCTGGGAGTGCCTCGGGGTAAGGCCTCCTTGTACTAATATTATGCTGTTTTCCAACCACCCATTCTCCAACCCTTACAATTTAACTCAATTCTGATGCTAATTAGTGGGAGTTAGTGTCAAACCCCACAGGCTGGGGCTCAGTCCCTCAGGCTGCCCTGCTTTAGGCATTGGCTGCAAATGGGGTCCCCCAGCTGCCCATACATCTGCCCCGCTGACCACAGATTTGGGTCAGATTTGATTTCCCATGACTTCCTCTCCACTTCCGTGGTGATTTGCTAGGACAGCTCGCAGAACTCAGGAACACTTTAGTCAGGATTACATTTGTCTTATCAAGGACACCATTCAGGAGCAGCCCGTGGAAGCAGTGCTCAGCGTGAGGTATGGACCTGACTGAGCTTCTGGGACTCCCCCGAGCCACCCTCCCAGTGCCGCAGTGTTCACCAGCCTGGAAGCGCTCGGAACCTCATTGTTTTAGAATTTTAGCAGAGATATAACTACATAGGCATGACTGATGAAATCATCGGCCAAGTGAGAGGACTCAGAGGGTTGGGCAGGGCTGAAAGTGGCAACCCTCCAGTCACGCAGCTGGTGTCTCTGGAGAACAGCACCCTCCCTGAAGCTACTCAGGGGTCCTGAAATCATTTCCTTTGTGCAGCCTCAGGCATGGTCAGGGACTTGTCCTTGCTCAGGAAATTTTTGAGTTTGGGAGGCTCTGTGTCAGGAATCTGGAATCTGGAACAAAGACCATATACATCCCTGTGCTGCTTAGCGACAGGGGTATATTCTGGAAACGCATTCTCGGGCAGCGGCATCTGACATCCTTTTGTGCACATCACAGGGTACGCTCACACGGGCCTGGTGGCACGGCCTCCCGCACGCCCAGGCTGCATGGCGTAGTCCGTGGCTCCCAGGCTGCGGACCGCGTGGTGCTGACTGCAGGGAGGCAGTTGTGACACGGTGATGGGGATGTGTGTGTCTAAACACATCCAGACGTAGAGAGGGTATGGTAAAATTCGGTATTATAATCGGACGGGACCACCATGGTATGTGCGGTCGGTTCGTGGCTGAGAGAAATGTCACTATGTGGCACATGACTGCATGTCCATTTGACGATGCCGCAAACTGTTTGGGAGCTTCTACAAGCAAACTCTCCGATGTCTCCAAGGCAGGCACACAGCCGCACATTGCACTGAGGGACTGGGAAACGTTCCCCAAGACCCTGTGGACTCCTCACACAGCTTCCGCCAGGCTCCCCTGGGGGGTTGCAGGGATCCAGAAGACTTGACCTTGAGCACTAGAACCTTCTCACTGTGAAAGCTGCGGCTTTCTTCTCCAGCGATATTGTGTTATCATGAGCAAGGCTTCATGGGATCCAGCGAATCAAAACAGTTCCCTGGCTGCTGCACTCCCCTCCCAGTCATGGGTCTTTGCCGATGAATCGTGGATAGGTGAGGGAGTCTGTTGGTTGCTGTGTGATCACACCTGAAAGCACACCCTGCGGCAGTAGAGGTTCGGCACAGGAGCAGAACATGGGAGGGTGGACCCCACGCAGGACGAGGACTTAGCGGGTCCTTGTGAGTTTCTGAGCGTGGAGCAGCTAAGCCCGGGGTACTTGCAGATGAGGGAATGAATGGGGGGTGCTGGGGATGGGAGGTAAGGGCAGCTGCGGTCAGAGGGAGTGGCAGGGTGTAGGGCCATGGGCTTGAGGAGAGGTGGGTGAGGACTTGGGCCTGGGATCACAAAGGAAGGACAGCCAAAGTCCCACAGGACCTACAGGCCTTCCTGGTCTGCACAGTGACTGGTGCCACTACGGCGGAGGTGCAGTGTGGGTTCCTGGCCGTGTCATCTTTAACTGGAAAGCATGAGGGCAAGAGGAAAATGTCCAGGGAGCCCCAGGGGCGCCTCCTGTGTTACAAGAGGAACTAACATCTGCAAGTGGATGGAGAAGCTTCATGCTAGGAGCACACTGCTTGAATCAGATCTAGGCTTTGCCTGCTGGGACCTGTGCAGTATCATAGAGGCATGGAGAGGTGGCTGATGCTTCACTGCATGTCTCGTTTCGTGTTAAGTCTAACCTCAGCCCCACCTGAATGGAGAGAGAGCCTAGGCTTGTTGGAGCAGCTGTTGGAATGAGGATGTTTTGGCGGACCGTCACCAGACCTCAGAGGGTGGGTTCGCACGTATCCTTAAAAGTGGAGGCACCCTCGACATTGCAGAGTGAGGGGGTCACTCCAGATCTCAACTTCTCCCGTGGGCGTGTGCTCTGTCAAGGAGGGTTTTGTGTGCCTCGTGATGTGACATCCTCACTCGTGAGCATGATGCACACAGGCCTGGGAGCAGCACTCTCTCCTCACACTGCAACCTGCACCTAGGAAAAGCTCTCTCCGCTGTGGCGTGGGGTTGGGGGGTGGGTCTATGCCTATTTCACTTGATTAGCTGAATTATCTGCTGCTGTCTCGCTTGTAGAGCTTTGCTAGTAGTCAGCCTTTCCCCTGAGTCAGCCAGGGTCTCACGGAGACACACTAAGAGCTCCAGGGACAGGAGTGGGGCTCTGTCATCTGTCTCATTTTCCCTCACCCATTTGAAACAACCCATGCTTAGAAAGGGTGTCTTCACCCAGACAGAGAATGTCTCAGACACTGTGGCCGCCTTGAACTTTCTAAGAAGACCACGGGGGTCTCAGCAGGAGCTTGGCAGAGCCCCCAGGACTAAGGAGGCACTGGGGAGGGGCCCCAGTGACAGCTTCTGCCGGAAGCACAACAGCCCGTCCCTGCTCAGATAGATGAGCTCCTTGGTCTTCATCTCAGCTGTGGAATGCTTCGACGGAGAGGTCAAGCCCACAGTGCTCTGTAAGGCTCTGGCACATGGCTGGCAGGGCACAGCGTGGTTTGCCTGTTTGCCCTGAGCTGACAGAAAGGAGCCCTCTCCCCAGGACGCACTGCCCCTTTTCTTGCTGAGGCCCCCAACCGCGAGCGAGAACCTGCCTGTCCCACAGAAGGTCATCTTGGCCGAGTGTAAAGCAGGAAAAGGTCTTGTGCTTGGGATTCGGGGCTGCAGTGGAAGTAGGTGGGAAGGATGGTGGGCAGGGGTCAGGTCTTAGAAGGCCAGTTCAGGGTCACCTGGGGGACCCCACCGACACTGTCAGTTGAACTGGTGGGAGGGTTAGCAGGCACGGCAGCGGAGGAAGTTCTGATGGCTCCAGATGACTCTCCTCTCTCTCATGGCCAAACCCAGAGCTTGCTGCCCACGTCTCAGGGAATCTCCTTCTGTCTGTCCCATGACCGCACATCCTCTTTGCAATGGTCCGCTTGGCAGAGACCAGGCCACCTTCAGCCAGGCAGGGGTGGTGGTCCAGGCTGCCAGCTCAGGCCAGATCCCAGAATTAGCTCCGCTGTCTACGTAAGTATAGACCTCAACCTTCCCCTAAGGAAACCTGGCTACTAGAAGGTTCTACATAGGTGGACCAGCCAAGCAGGCTGGGCTAAAGTGTTCTCAGAAAGAGTTCCTCTTGCATATCACAGAGCCATCTGGGGGCAGCTGGAATTGGGATGATAAGGAGGTAAGGAGTTTTGGAATCCACTCAACACATCTGCAACAAAAATCAGATTAGTCTTACTCTTGGTTAACTTTTTCATGTAGTTATTCAATACATTTTGAATAAAACTGGGGCTGAGAAATGGAGTGTTTGAGAAGACAGCAGAGTGAATAAGACCCTCCATCTCCTGTGTGCAGTTATAGGGAAGAAACTCACTTTCAAAGGTGAAACTCCTCCAGCATTTTTCTCATTTGCGTCTGCTCTTGGGAAAGCATCTTAGAAAGCAATGAGGTGGTAGAAACTGGTTTAAAAGTGATGAGAGCAGAAGGGTGATGTTTCTCCAGTTCCCTACAGGAGCTGGTGCTCCCTGCTAGAGCTCAGTGAATCCATACGGAATGCCAGCAGCAGACGGGCAGCATCCTTAGCTATTCTTAACCATGTGGGAGTCTCTCTGCTGTTCTCGCTGCTGAGAGGTGGCCAGATGCAGGGCCTCCGTGAAAGCATTCATGTAATGCTAAGCACTTGAGAAATGGAAAATTAACACCCTGACGGGAATAAAAATGAAGGGCCATCTACCCACTCTTGTCTAATGGCCTGGGCCAGTTTAACCATTAAAACTGGTGTCGAAGTTCATAGTAACTTCTGTAGCCAACTCTGCTATGTGAAAACCTATTCCGCATTCTCCTGCTGCGTAGTTTTAAGGATACCATGTCCCCGGCATGGTACTTTAAGGAGGATGAAGGAAATGAAGACAGTGCGTTTACTTTCATACAAGGTGAAATCCCATCCTCCTCTAGAGAAGGTATCATGGTAATACTTTCAATGGAACTTGAATTACTTTTTTTTCAAATCTTCTTCTTTAAACGTTCAGGCATGTTAACAGTAGAATAGCATGATTTTAGTCTCCTTAGGAATTTCTGTATCTTCTTTTTTTGCAATTTGGCTTTAGACACAAATAGTAATTTTGAGGGAATTAAACCACTCCCACTTACTGGCAATAAAAAGGTTTTTGGAGAGTTGGGGATGACATGGGAAAATTTCAACAGTAATTGCTCGACAAAGTGTAAAATCCATAGCTTTTGGGTTAAATGACAATAAATGTCAAAAACTATGATTAATCAGCATCTTAAAATTATTTAAAAGACTATAGATTTACAAGTAGCTATTTTTTGTGAAATTAAAAACTATATATTAAATATTGGTTTTAACATTATATTATTTCCTAAAAAATTCAGATTGCTACACTGCAGGTCTTATGTCATGGTCTATTAATAGCACAGATCAAAGTTCTTTCTAAGATGGCTTGGAAAGATATGAAAGTGCACTTTAGGAAGCTGACAGTGTCAGAAGGCGCCACTTTCTAGCAAAGCTGATTCATGTTTTATCCTAAGAGGCAAAAGTCATTGAAAGGTAAGAAGTATGGGGCACATTATCAAAGTGAGTATGGTGCATTTCTCTGATGTTAGTAAATGTGTCTAGACCAAAAGCCTGCAGCTGATTCTGCATTTCTGACTTGGAGAGGTAAGCGCTGCGGGCAGACACCATCCTAGAAATGTGATTTGTGAGCTGTTGTAGGTGTGAGCATCTTTCAAAGGGCTGTTTTGTATTTTCAAATCCTAGGGATACGCTTTGGTTCTCCTGATTTTACGTTAATAACTTGTCCTTAATTCTGACTTCATTTTGTATTTCAGTACCTGTGGGTAACATCTTTTTGTATTAGTTCATAATTATTTATTGGGCATGACATTTAAAAATTGTTTCTCTGGATTTTCTAAATACAGATATTGAGCATGTTTGACTTTTGAAAAACTAGTATCAAAATCATGTTCTGAGATGAAGTTGGTAGAACTTTTCTAAAAAGAAAGGAAAAGTTTCCCAAGACATCATACATTTGGATGATGTTCAAGAAGAAAAAGGTGATTAGAAATTATGGTGATAAAGAGAGATTCGGGGCTCGGTCACATCAAACTATGTCAGTTTCTCCCGTGCACCGTCCCCTGACTTGCGGTTGCACTTGCTAGGCTGAGGGACATCGCATCGGTCTTCCTTGACTAAGTAGTACTTAAGAGAAACCAAATGTCACTTTGGCCCTTTTGCATAATTGAGTCTTTTATTATGTCAGAGAAGGGACAGGAGGTGTCACTTGTCGAGGAGGGGACTCTAATGTTGAAGTAAATGTCAGTGTGGTTTAGTGAGGGAGGAGGAGTTGGCGGGGAAGCTGCCATTTAGCTCACATTTGAGCGATCTGGAGGGAGCAGCTCGTGGAGTGGGGGGTGGGCCGTGGGCAGTGCCACCTCCAGTTCCCCCTGGGCTGATTTTCACTGGTCCTCAGGCTACCTTGCTTTCATCCCCAGGCAGCCACCGACTCCCGGACGTGCTGTCAGCCCCCTGCCTCTATGGGACAGGTAGCAGTTCTATCCATCTTCGACTGGCGACTGGTGGGGAGATCAGAAATCGGATGAGTCCCTGGGTTTAAAGAAAGCTGGGACTCTGCTGGGTGCAAGAGCAGGGTGACACCCCTTTCCAACTCCATAAAGACAGGCTCTCTTGGCAGCCCCCAGCCTGGGTAGAGCCCAGCTCTCGGCGGAAACCTGTGTCCTCAGAGGCGGTCTGGGCCAGAGGCTGCCCTCCTGGCAAGACTCCGGGGGCTTGCATCTATGCTGCAAGGCTGGACAGAGCTGGCAGGGCCCCGAGTGGCCTCGGCTCAACATGACTATGGAATGGTCTTTCCCTGCGGCTCATTATTTAACAATGACAAAATCCATTTTTGTGAAATAACTAAAGATGGATTGGTAAAATCTTTTAAGAGTTATGCCAAGAAGTTAACAGTGATGCCTTTAGGAGCACAGACACCTAAGCCCAGGGCAAGGGGAATTTTGTTTTCAGCCAAGAAGCCTCCATTGTTGGTGCAGTGCAGAGATGTCCTCACCCAGCTTGTCCGCCGTCTCACTTCCAGTCTCTCCCTGGCTCTATTTCCTGGTGTCTTTTTACCTCAAAGGAGGAAGTAGGGAAGCCTGTGCTCTTGGGAGGATGAGGTCATGTCCCCAGGCTCCTGGACTCACCGTGCAGCAGGCACCAGCGCCTGGAGCACCTTCTGTCTAGAACGTCACTAGCCGGATCGACTTTTGAGAAAGGATAGCAAGACGTCCCACGGCTTGAAGCGGAGAGGCCACGACCAGACACGGCTGGGCTGGAGAACCTACTCAGGAGGGAAGAAAGGCGGGTGGGAGGTCTCCACACGCTCCTCCTGAAGTCCTTATAAGCCCTAGTTCCTCATGCAGCTGCCAGGTGGATGGGCCTGGGCCACTCAGTCCTGCCCAGGTCAGGCCCTTTCCAGATACAAAACCCCAGAAAACGTGGGGAGGGACTAGGAGAGGGAGAGAAGACGGCAAAGGGCACTGGGCACAGCCCTTTCATTCCGAGAGCTCAGCCCCGGGGGCCCGGCTGTAGGGAGTGTGTGGCTCCCTCCCCCAGGATGCTCCTGGAACAGGGCACTCAGGGGTGAAAGACGGATAGAGACAGGGATCCAGGGAGAGCCTTTGTGCAGTGCAGGACTGGGAGGGATACATTCCCTCCCCACCAGCCAGCTGATTTTGAAGCTTGGGGTCCTGCTATTTGCAGGATGAGTGTGGAAATCCTTTCATATAACAAAGCAACAGCCTCAGTGTTTGTTCAGTGAAACCCAGGTCTTCAGATACTGCGGCTGCTTGGTGTGGATGTACTGAACCAGACTTAAATAACGCTGATGCACTAACTGTATCCTCTGGGATATGAGGACAGTTAGAGAGAAGAGGGAATATGGCAGGTATCCAGAAATTATAAAATGTGATTAAAGGAGGGGAACACATGCATATTACTTAGAATGGGCATAAAATGGTACATAAAATCAATTCTGCGTGTTACAGCTGGCTCTGTCTAGTGGAAGCCAACCGTAACGAGTGGATGGGTGGATTTCTCCGGGGGAACTGCGTTTATTTACCAGCTACCTGCTCTGGTTCAGCTCCATGCATTTCCCCAGGGCTCAGGAGCTGGGCTCTTTGTGGCCTGGATATAAATGGGTGGCGTGTTAGTTGCCATCGCTCGGCCTCCTCCTGGGTGTAATCTCTTACCAAGTCCTAATTAGCTCCACTCCTCCTCGCTGGGAATTGGGAGCTGTTTCCTCACACTTTGGGGCATTCCAGGGTGCTGTGCTGGCTGCTCCCAGTATGGGGATGCACCTTGGGCATCTCTACATCTGAGAACCAGGGACCTAGAGTCAGTGCATCCCTAGGCACTGCACTTACAACAAACACTGGCCTAGGATCTGGGGAAAATTTGGCTGAATAAATATAAGTCCCCAAATGTAAAGCTCTTTCTTAAGTTAACAGCAAAGCTGGAGGCCGGCTGGGAAAATCCCTCAGAAAGTCGATGAGAAAATGATGAAGCCCAGTGGATAGGGCCACCTGGAGCATTCCACCAGGACTCTGGAACACAGGTTTCTAGAGTCTCAGTGCATTTGATTCTCTAGGGAATGAGCACATGGGGCTTAGGGTGAGCGGCCCAGCAGAGGAGCAAGGGAATCCAGCCTCCTCACACTGCCCTGGCCTTTGGTGAATGTGCTTTGGTTTTCTGTGGAAAGTAGGACATCCGGGGAAATTCAGGTGGGTCCTGCTGCCCTGACTGGAGATGAGTCTAAGCCAGGCAGCCCTGCCCTTTCCTCCTTCTGCTAGAAGAGGATGTATACACCTAGCATCCTCATACACCACTCAGCCTAGTGTCTGGGAGGCTTCAGTGGGACTCTCAACTCTGCTGCACCTCTTCCCAGGCCCACTAACACTGACGCCTGCCCAGGACCCCTTAATGAATTCACCTGCCCAGACCCACTGATATGGTTTGGCTCTGTGTCCCCTCCCAAATCTCACCTCGAATTGTAATCCCCGTAATCCCCATGTACCAAGGGCAGGAGCAGGTGGAGGTAATTGAATCAGGGGGGCAGTTTCCCCCGTGCTGTTCTCATGATAGCGAGTGAGTTCTCATGAGTTCTGATGGTTTTATAAGCATCTGACATTTCCTTTGCTGGCATTCATTCTCTCTCCTGCCACCCTGTGGAGAGGTGCCTTCTGCCATGATTGTGAGTTTCCTGAGGCCTCCCCAGCCATGTGGAACTATGAGTCAATTAAACCTTTTTTCATTATAAATTACCCAGTCTCAGGTATTTCCTTATAGCATTGTGAGAATGGACTAATACAGGAAATTCTTACCAGGAATGGGGTGCTGCTATAAGGATACCTGAAAATGTGGAAGCAACTTTGGAAATGGGTAACAGAAGAGGTTGGAACAGTTTGGAGGGCCCAGAAGAAGATAGCAAAATGTGGAAAAGTTTGAAACTTCCTAGCGACTTGGAGGACTCAGAAGACTGGAAGATGTGGGAAAGTTTGGAACTTCCTAGAGACTTATTGAAGGGCTTTGACTAAAACATCGATACTGATATAGACAATGAAGTCCAGGCAGAGGTGGTTTCAGATGGAGATGAGGAACTTGTTGGGAACTGGAGTAGAGGTCACTCTTTCTATGCTTTAGCAGAGACTGGCAGCTTTTTGCCCCTGCCCTAGAGATCTGTGGAACTTTGAACTTGAGAGAGATGATTTAGGGTATCTGGTGGAAGAAATTTCTAAGTGGCAAAGCATTCAAGAGGAGGAAGAGCATAACAGTTTGGAAAATTTGTAGCCTGACCATGCGATAGAAAAGAAAAATCCATTTTCTGGGGAGAAATTCAAGCCAGCTGCAGAAATTTGCATAAATAACAAGGAACCAAATGTTAATCACCAAGACAATGGGAAGATCGTCTCCAGGGTATGTCAGAGAACTTCATGGCAACTCCTGCCATTACAGGCCTGGAGGGCGCTAGGAGGGTCCACCTGCTCTGTGCAGCCTTGGAACAAGGTGCCATACTTCCTAGCTGCTTCATCATCAGCCATAGCTAAAAGGGACAAAGGTACATCTGAGGCCATTGCTTCTGAAGGTGCAAGCCCCAAGCCTTGGTGGCTTTCACGTGTTGAGCCTGTGAAACAGAAGTCGAGAATTGAGGTTTGGGAACCTCCACCTAGATTTCAGAAGAAGTATGGAAATGCCTGGATGTCCAGGCAGAAATTTGCTGCATGTGCAGAGCCCTCATGGAGAACCTCCATTAGGGCAGTGAAGAAGGGAAATGTGGGGTCAGAGCCCCCACACAGAGTCCCTACTGGGGTACTGCCTAGTGGAGCTGTGAGAAGAGGACCACTGTCCTCCAGAACCAAGAATGGTAGATTCACCTACAGCTTGCACCATGTACCTGGAAAAGCCACAATCACTCAACACCAGACCGTGAAAACAACCAGGAAGGGGGCTGTACCCTGCAAAGCCATAGGGGAAGACCTACCCAAGGCTGTGGGAGCGTGTCTCTTGCATCAGCATGACTTGGATGTGAGATGTGGAGTCAAATTATATCATTTTGGAACTTTAAGGCTTAATGACTGCCCTATTGGATTTTGGACTTGTGTGGGGCCTATAGCCTCTTTGTTTTAGCCAATGTCTCCCATTTAGTATTTATCCAATGCCCCCATTTGTATCTTGGAAGTAACTAACTTGCATTTGATTTTACAGTCTTATAGGTGGAAGGGACATGCTTTGTCTCAGATGAGACTTTGGAGTTGGACTTTTGGGTTAATGCTGGAATTAATTAAGATTTTGGGGGACTGTTGGAAAGGCATGATTGGTTTTGAAATGTGAAAAGGACATGAGATTTGGGAGAGACCAGTGGTAGAATGATATGGTTTGGCTCTGTGTCCCCACCCAAATCTCACCTCATCATAATCCTCATAATCCCCACGTGTCAAGTGTGGGACCAGGTGGAGGCAATTGAATCATGGAAGTGGTTTACTCCATGATGTTCTTGTGATAGTGAGTGAGTTCTCATGAGATCTGCTGGTTTTATAAGTGTCTGGAACTTCCCCTGCTGGCACTCATTCTCTCTCCTGCTGCCCTGTGAAGAGGTGCCTTCCGCCATGATTGTAAGTTTCCTGAGGCCTCCCCAGCCATGAGGAACTGTGAATCAATTAAACTTCTTTTCTTTATAAATTACCCAGTCTCAGGTATATCCTTATAGCAATGTTAGAATGGACTCATACAGCCACTGACCTGCCCTCAGCCTAGTGCAGGGTAACAGGAGATCCACATGTGCTATCAGGGCCCAAAGTTGAAGTCCTGTTTCTCTTAAACTCTGCAGTGAGCAGAAGAGAGCTCTTGCTGGTCCCTGCCATGCAATGGGTCATCCTCTCACCTCTTTCAGCTTCTTCTTCCCCCTGTCCTCTGGCCCTCACCTGGCTCAGGGCTCACCCTGGGTGTTCAGGAAAGCTGGTGAGTTCCCAGGTTAGGAAAGCTCCCCAAGCCAGTGGGAGGGTTGGGATTGGATGAGACCACTCAGCCAGTCTGAGCCTGCGTCCCAACACCTCTGGCTTCCAAATAATTTTCCCATGGCCCTGTTGCTTGTGGAATGCAGTATGAATGCCTGACACTGCACCTAGCAGCTCTTAGTGAATTGGATATGCCTCAGTGAGCATCTGGCCCTTGGCTGAGCATCCCACACTTCAATGACTCTAGAGGAGCACACAGATGCCCCCAGCTCTGGGTGAGGCTGTTGGAGCCTGGGGTGCTATGCCCAGATCACTGGTGTGCATAGAACCGTGGGGGCAGGATGGCCTCCTGCCAGAAACATGGTGGTCAACAGGTCCATCTGCTGTACCCAGGTCACAGTAAGTTGTTCTGTGTTCTCCAGGTGAGGTCAGGCTCCTGAGGAGACCTTCATGGGTCTACACAACAGGTTTTAAGTCTTAAGTGGCTAGAGAGGAACACAGAGAGCCAAGGATGCTTCTAGGATTTGCCACTGAGGCCAGTTGCAACAAAACATCATGAAAAAACATTCCAAGCAATACTGTTAGAAATGGGCCCTCTTGCTGCTGGGAGCTTCAGGCTTGGAGCTGCCTTTCCAGCCACCGTCTAGTCATGGAAGCTTCTGAAGCCCATGTGGGGCCAGAGCTGGGCTTGCTCTGGTCCTGACACACTGGGCATGAGACATACAGCATGAGGAGGTGGGCTCAGGGTTTCCTCAATCCCTACATTCCTGCTGGCAATAGGGTCTCATCAATGACTCTAACTGCATTCCTTGCAAGAGGGGTGCCGGGAGACAGAGCCCAGTGTCACAGTAGTAAAACCATCCACATCCTAACCGTTCCTGAAGAGCCCAGGCCTCGTGGGGAGCTAATAATAGGCTCTGCATGTGGCCCACTCACTCACAGCTCCACCTGGGGAGGAGGCCATCACCAGGTCTGCGTCTGGAGGAAAGGAGTCAGTCCCTGCCCTGGGCTTATGCTCCCTTTTGGCCCACGCTGTCTGCAGAGTTCATGCAGTAGCTGAATTGTGCATAATTTACAGCACAGTGTAATTACCTTCAGCTTTAGACTCAATAAAAACTTCCTATGCTAGCTGGGTTCTGCACCATAAATGCATACCCACAGCCTCCCTGCAGGCCCCAGAGGTCAGGTATCCCTGACCTGGGCTTGCTGGAACAAGGGTCTGCCTGATCTGAGAGCAGGAAGGGATCCAGCTACCTGGGCATGGAGTCTGCTGCAGTTCGCCAGCCTCATCTTCCAGCCTCCAGCATGGGCCTGGGCAGCACCTGCCTTCCCTGAGGGCAGGGCCTGGCATGGGAGTGTGATACTCTCTATCTTGGTCCACTTCCCTAGTGGGGTGGACTGTCCAGGTAAAGCAAGTTCCCATTCCACTCCCCACCTGAAGGGCTGAGGGCATAAGGCCACCAGCAAGGGGAGGCGACCTTCTCAGGGTCACTTGGTAGGTCAAGGGCAGGGTTGGAGCTGCAGAGTTTGCCAGGCAGAAGGGCAGGTCATATTCTCCCACATGAATGACCAGGCTGACTGTGGCCAAGGCCTCCAGGCACAACACTTGGGGTTTGGGTCAGGGCTCCCAGATGCTGGCACTCAGGACAGAGTGGCCCCGAGGGGGAAGCCCATTGATTTGTCTCCCACAGACTCAGGGCTCCAGTGACACACATTGATTCTCTTACAGTTGGGAGGGTCAGAAGTCTGACACGGGTCTCGCTGAGCTAAAGTCAAGGTGTGGGCAGGGCTGAATCCTTCTGGAGCCTCTGGAGAGGTCCGTTTCCTGCCTTTTCCATCTTCCAGAGGCCCCTGCAACCCTGAGCTCATGATTCCTTTCTTGAGCCTCAAGGCGAGTCATCTCCTGATCTCTCTCTCTCTCTCCGTGTGTGTGGGCACGTGTGTCTCTGTGTGTGTGTCTACGTGTACATGTGTGTCTGTGTCTGTGTGTGTTTATGTGTGTGTGTCTGCATGTGTGTGTCTCTGTGCATGTGTATATGTGTGCATGTGCGTCCCTGTGTGTGTGTATGTGTGCATGTGTCTCTGTGTGTCTGTGTGTATGTGTGTCCCTGTGTGTGTGTATATGTGTGCATGTGTCTCTGTGTGTCTGTGTTTGTGTGTATTTATGTGAGTATATCTGCACGTGTGTATGTATATGTGTGCATGTGTGTCTCTGTATGTGTGTTGATGTGTGTCTCTGTATGTGTGTCTCTGTGTATATGTATATGTGTGCATGTGTGTCTCTGTGTGTCTGTCTGTGTGTATGTGTGTTTGTGTGTGTCTTTGTGAGTGTGTTTGTGTGAAACACCTCTGCCTCCATCTTCCTATCTCTTCCTCCCTGATCTTCCCTCCTTCCTCTTAGAAGGACCCTTGTGATTACACTTGGGGCCACCTGAATGACCCAGGCTATTCCCCCACCTCAGGATCCTAATCCCATCTGCACAGACCTTTTGCCATGTAAGGTGATGCACACCTGTTCTGGGGATCAGGACGTGGACATCTTTGGGGCCATCATTTTGGCTCCCACACTCATGAACATGGCTGGGCTGAGTAGTGGACCCGGCACATCTTCTCAGGGCCATTTCTGGGGAGGGTCCTGGTCTGCCCAGGGTTGCCAACGTGCAGGGCCCCAGGCCCTGAGCCCTATGCCTGGCCCATGGAACGTGCCTGGCTGAGTGAAGTGTGGAGTAATTTTCTCCACGCAAAACAGTGGCTTCTATTGACACGAATCCATAGCTCCTCCAGAACCTGTGCAAGGCTGGCCGGAGTGAGGCGTGAGTGGGCTATTGGGGACCCAGGCAGTGCCCAACAGTACCCCAACAGGTCCGGGGCCTCCCTCAGAGGGAAGTCAATAGCTAGAGGTGGGTACGTGAGTGTTCTCACCCATTCATTCCCGCACATTTGAAAAGTCCCAGGAGGCTTGTGGAGCCAGAGGGACCTTCTGAGGTCACTGCAGGAAGCTGAGGCCCAGAGAGGGGAAGGAGCTTGCCCCAGGGGAACCTCCCGGGGGGTCCACACCTAGACCGGACCTTGGCGCCAGCACAGGCCTCAATCTCTACAGCACCCTGATACCACTTACGGGATAAACCCAGAGCCCAAGCCGGCCTTGCTGGCCTTTATCTCATGGGGACAGTGGGGGTCAGAGTGTCAGAGTGCAGAATCTTCCATGCACCTCCATGCCGCAGGCTCGGGGACCCACATTCCTTAGGGAGGGACTTTTCTCCTTTCCTCCCCTCTCATTATTTTTCTTCCTTTCATTTTTTTTTTCTTTTTAATCTTTTCTGATAACCTTTCACAGACAAGGGGTTTAAAAATGGCACATGATCCCTTTTAGATATCTTCAATTTCCATATATGAAAATACAAATCTTCATTATTTGCTCATCCACAAATGAGCAGGACACCGGGGCTGTGGTTGCTGATGAAAGCAGCCTTTTTAATTCTGCTGCCGTGGGAGGGTAATGAGCTGTGGCCGTGCGCATTGCTTGACGGCCATGCAGAGCTCGACTGGGGAAGTGTAGGGAGCCACTCTCCAAATTACTCCATTGCCGGAACCGGGGCCAGAGATGCCCCAGAGTGCTCTGCATCTGAAATGGAATTTCACTGAGGCAGAGACAGCTGGTGAGCTGGAGAGAGCTCTGCCTGCATGTGACCTTCAGGAGCTGCTTGGTTTCTCTGAATGTTGGTGTTCTTTCTGGTCTAAGGCTGGTGATAAGAATGTCTACCTGTTAATCAAATGAATCAGATCCATAAGGCCCCCTAAAAAGGCAGGCTTTGTCTTTAGCATTCATATTGTCTGTAAACAAGCTTTGCAAATGTGTGGATTTCAGTCCTGAGGGGCTTTTTCAGTGAGAGTTCATGCTAATGACTTTCTAATTAAGTGTCTCAGAGAGCCACTGAGATGAGTTTTTCCACTCAAACAGGTGTGTGGTCTGGACGGGCGATGACCGAGTTTTCTTCTTCAACCCAACGATGCACCTGTCTGTCTGGGAGAAGCCCATGGACCTGAAGGACCGTGGAGACCTCAACAGGATCATTGAGGACCCGCCCCACAAACGCAAGCTGGAGGCACCAGCAAGTAACTAAGCACTGGGTTATTTACATCTCCTTTGAAGTGTTTAAGCTGCTTATTTCTAATGAATGCAAAGTGAAAGCATGTTTCTTCTTGGTTATGTTGAAAATTGACTATTAAGGAATCCTGTGCACCATTGCAGAATGTAGTAATCAAGTTTTTATGGCACTTCCTGCAGAAACCTTGATCCTTCCAAGCGGTCGGCTCTGACTGTCTTTTTGCATCACGTAAGGTGATTAACGCAGAGACGGCCATTCATTCCATCAGCCCCTCGAAGCTTCCATCCAGCATCACTGTTACCCAACATTTTACTCTTGTTCCAAATGTCTTATGAATGCCCCTTGAGAGACCAGATGTACACAGATGGGAGTGTATTTTCTTCCACCTTACATTCACTTTAGACCTTTGCACCACATCGATCTGCTGTTGTGTTTGGATGGATGCCTCAATTCGATAAAACCCTGGTCACGGACGGGGGAAGAGATTCTCTTCAGCCGTAGAGGAATGGGGTGCTTGGCAGAAGCAGTTGTTTCTGACAATGCCTGTAAATCTTGTTTTGCCAAGAAACAGAGAGGAACTTTTAGCATTTTCACAAAGGATCTTTTCCGATTAGATCTAATACATATTTTATTAGCTGCTGCTTAGGGAAAGCCCTCCTCCCGGAGCATGTGGATTCAAACAGTCTTGACTCCACTGGAAACGTTTGAGAGCAGGAGCTCTCCGCCAACTTGAGAGGCAGAGATGCCTGGCTGCAAGGCTAGGCTGGTGAAATGGGAGCTTGGCTCTTTGTTTTAGTTTTGTGTGAAATTCTATTGGGTTCCTAGTGGCATTTTTAATTTGACATCATTGAGGGCTAATACTAGATGACGGCATTCACACTTCGTGTCAAATCCAGAGGTATTTGACGGAAGCTTTAGAAGACAGTATTATAAAAGTTTTATCAGCATTTTTAACCAAAGTAAGAGACATGGTGATAGTCTTTTAAGATTGAGACATCTCACGTTTAAAATGTTTACTCCACTGAAAATAGTAACAGCATTCTCCAGAGACTGAATCAGCATGTTGGGAAAAGAAAAATCTCCAAGGTGAGTATGGAATTGAATCTGTAAAACGTTGCTGTATTTAGGGACAGTGAAGATTGAATTTGGCGGTTGTGTTTCCTCCTTTGATCAGGCCACATTCATTATTAAAAGGGGGCCCTGTACGTCCTGAAAGGGTGCTTTAAAATCATTACAGAAAGCACCCTCTCAAGGTTCCTACTCATGGACCAGAGGATGGTGCACGATTTGGGAAATCAGGACGCACTCAGACCCCACAAGAAACACTGAGGCACAGTCTGTCCTAACGATGATTTTGTTTGCTTGGCAAAGCAGATCACGCTGGCAGATTCCTCAGTCCTTTCTTTAGCTTGCGTTCTTGTAGATAATTGGGTGCTGTTTCTTTCTTCCCCAAAAGAATTGGTAGTAAGGAGAAAGAAATGAACTTATTAAAGGCAACGCATAGCTGCTCTCTCATTTCTTTTGTTTGGACCAAATCAGGTCAGGTCTGAAAAGAGGTAGGGAGGCATCTGCAAACACCCCCACTGGGCCACCTGCTGTCTCAGGGCTCGCCAGGACTGTGGGTGGACGACAGGGGCCTGGATTACCTGGCTCAGAGCTCGATGCTCCGTTTCCTTCTTTTAACAAGAATCTCGTGTTACACTCTGAAAAGTAGAGAGTTAAGGTTTTACAACCAGAAATACCTGATTAATTTAGATTTAGCATGTTATGGTGTTTTGTCTGATACCCATTTTATTATGGTGGACCTAAGTACTCTACTTAGACAGACATGTGATTACACAATTACATGTAGTTACGAAACGATTTTTAATCTTACTTCCCTCCTCATACAAAGAGAGGAAGAGATTTGTCTTCAACCAGTCTTTTTTTTTTTTTTAACCTGAATCTTAAGGATATGCAAATGACTTCGATTCTCGACTTCTGGTTGCCAGGGTAGAATTGATGTGTAAGAGCACAACTTCTAATTCCCTAAAATGCACTCGGAGAGCTTTGCAGCGAAACAATTAGGACAGGAGATGTTTCTGGAGGGTTAATTAATGATCAGGGAGCAGAGTTGATGGCCTGCAGCCATCAGGAGTGACTGGCATTCTCCTTGGCCAATGTTCATCGCGGTGCCTCCCATATTTAACCCTAATGATGAAAACAAGCTCTAGGGGAGATGGTTCTGGGTGGAGAGTTTTGCTTTTCACATTTTGTTCAACTATCAGTCGTTGTCGATGTGAATATATCCATACCTATTCGTAGTCTGAAACGGGACAATTACGCTTTCAGTCGACACCCATTACTTTCCAAGAGGCAAATGAAATAGAAGAATTTTGTAAAATGACTGCCACATTTAACTGCTCTGAGGTCTCGGGGCGTGCGTGTGTGTGTGGGCGTGTGTGTCTGTGTGTGCGTGTGTGTTCGGTGGGGGTGTGAGACGTGGAAGTTACGGCTCACTGTGCCGGGCAGCTGTGGGATGCAGGATGCAGCACCGCCAGAAGTGCTGAGACGTCCGTCGTTCCGCAGATAAGGGAAGAGGCCGTTTTTTCATTCTGTGAGCACTGCTGAAGGATTCGAGCGAAATCTTGAATTATTTTCTAATTACCTTGCAGTGCATCCAGATTTTTTAAAGCTGTAGTAACTGTGCTGTTAGTTGAGAATAAATGCCAGTAGAACTGGAGGAAAATGAGAAGTGCCAGGCTTCACCCTCACCCCCATCCGTTCCATGCCGTGCCGTTCTCAGGGATCTTACCGACACTTCAGTTTGGAGGGTGCTGGCTGTGGCTTTCCCACCTGTGCCCACATTTCACAGGCCTATCAGAGGCATGGTTCTCTCACTGTCTTCGCCTGCAGCAGCCGAACCCTCTCTTGCTAGAGACGGCAGCAACTCCCCTGCCATCTGGCTGTGCACCTGCAGCCCGGCCACCTTGGCCTGCTCTGCCTGCCCTGGCCACAGAGGGGGGGCACCTGTCACTTTACTGGGACATTTGGTGCAGTCTGGTGGGAAGTGTTGGAGCTGGGGCCCTTGGGTTCTTCGCCTGGGGTGGAGGGAGGAGAGGTGGGGGAGAGAGAGGCAATACAAACGCCGGCCTCTTTCCTCCTGCCTGGCTATCTCCTGTTAGTGCCTCCCAGGGGTGGAGGAGGACCGGGAGCACTGGGCTAAGAAGTGAAGAGGGGCCTTCTCACTGCCTTGGGGAGGGGAGGGACCACCGGGTGGAACCCTGGGTGTGTGCAACCCCACTGACTCCCCTCCTCAGTCCCACGCAGCAGATGCCATCAGCATTGGAGACCCTTTGCTGCTGTAACAAATTATCACCATGGGGCTAAAAGTCACACAAGGTGATGATCTTACAGTTCTGGAGGGCAGACATCAAGCAGAGGCCTCACTGGCATCGGCAGGGCTGTGTTCTTTCCAGGGGATTCAGGGGAGATTTCCTTGACTCCTGGCCCCTCATCCATCTTCATGCCTCTCTCTTCTCTCTCTGGCTCTGGCCCTCCTGCCTCCTGCTTCCACTCTGAAGGGTGCCCGTGGTCTGTGGGGCCACCTGGATGATACAGGATGGTCTCCCACCTCAAGGGGAGCTGTTTAGCAACCTCCGTCCCCTTTTCCAGGTAGCCCGGGGTATGCACACCTTCCAGGATTCAGATGTGGGCATTGGTGGGAGGCATTAATCTGTGATCCATGCCTGCTTTACAGAAGAGGAAATTTCAAGAAGGAGCTTAGTTAACTTGCCCAGGGTCACACCTCTACTGAGTGGGGAATGGGGATTTGCACCCTGACGGGTCTGATGCCAGGCCTGAGGGCAGCCTGGCCAGGCCCCCATGAGCCTGTGATGGACACAGGTGACTTTTTGTGCCAGCTCACCAGGCAGCAGCTGCAGCAGCTGTGCACTCAACAGTGTCCCTCCCTAGCCTGCGGGGAGACGACATGAACGTCACTGGACTTAATTGCTCTATAAACACTTTAGACATTTGTATTCAAGACCAATGTAAATTGATAATGACATTCATTTCACCAAGTAGGATGTAAAATTGTCCGGTGAGTAAACACAGCTGTGACTGGTGAATGGGTCACTTTCCCCAGCGTTGTTTGTCCGAGAAGACAGCGCACACTGGATCTATGACATCCAGGGCCCCAGGTGGCTGGGGCACTTGGGGGGACCCAGGGCTGCTGAAAACACAAATGCCAGAGCCCTGGAGGGTGGTGAGCTAGTGTGGTTCTGTCCATGAGGATTCCAGGCAATGTGGGAGGCTCTGCCCACCTGGAACCCACCTGCCCCAGGCTCTCTGGGAGGAATCCTGGCCTTCATATCACGGCACCCTCTGCTGGCCTCCAGGCCCTAAGCCTCCTCTTTGTACAATGAATGAACCTGGTGGCTTGTTTGCTAAGCTCCATTTCAGTGCCCACTTTGTTTAGTCTCTGTAACATGATGCCAAGATGAAGCAGATGAGCTGTGACAGGTGTCTCTTCCTTGCAGAATCCCGAGTTGACCGTGCAGGAAGTTGAGTGTGAGGGTGGAGCTTGCAGGGCTACTGGTGCAAGGGAAGGAGTGAGCTGGGGGAGTCTCTAGGATGCTCTGATCACATTTACCCCTCAGCTTGCTGTGTTTGGCCTCAACTGGGAGGCCAGGTGGGCAGGGCAGGGGCTGAGCCAGGCTCCTGGATGCACCAGTGGATTTGGTGGAGAAGGACAGATGCTGGAATAGCATTTTTCAGAGTCGTTTCCCCAGGACCTAAGACATCAAGCCACCACCCACCTCCGGGGCCAGGAGCAAAGGAAGGAAAGGGAAGGGAGGGGAAGGAGGAAAGGAGGAAAGGAAAGGAAAGAGGGAAGGGAGCAAGGGAAGGGAAGGAAGAGAGGAAGTTCATTTTCTTCTGAACCAGTCCTTTACTTGGGGACTGGTGACTGGCCAAGCACTGGACTGGACACAGGACACCAAAGATGAGCAGATGTTGGGCAGGGAGCACCATGTCTTGCATACTGGGGAAGAGAAACAGGCAACAACGGATGGGTGGAGTGGGGTGACCCAGCGCAGCAGCCAGGGGCTTTTCCCTGAGGCATGGTCACTCATACGGGACCCCAGGAGGTGGGGAGGGGAGGCAAAGGGTGTGTTTCGAGCTCTAAGGTGGGAAAAAGAAGGTGTGCTTGTGGCTGAGCTGAGAATGGTGGAGGGTGGCTGTCTGGGGCTGTCTAGGGACAGTGAGCCTCAAGGCGCGGAAGGCTCCGGGAAGCCCTGCTGTGATCGCGGCACCTGTGCTATGGCATTTCCAAGTGGCCACGGAGAGGTCCCCATTACTGACCAAATCCAGAACGTCCTCCCTGAGATTCAGCTGGGAGCCCAGGCCTCGCAAAGCAAAGTGACCACGTCAGGTCCGTCTCCTGATCAGGGTAGTTGCAGCTCTGCCACGGCTCTTTCTATCCCTAAACTTCAAACCCATCGCATTTCTCTCATACGCAGGACGTAATCTAGGAATACAGAGAAGTCCAGTTTTGGCATCTGTGGGCACCTGGCTGGACCTGCTGGTGGAGTGGGGCGGATCCAACCTGGCCCCTGCACAGCCAGCCTCTCACCCCTCAATGCAGGCGGTACCCCCACCACCTCTCCTGGCAGGAGCTCATCTCCACAAGACCCTGCTGCCCTGAGCCATGTGACTTGCCCTCTCCGCCAAGGGCTCCTGCTCCGTATCTCATCCCAGTGCCTGCCCTTGTTTGCCTCCTGGGCACCCCTCGCACAGCTGCCTGCCTGTAGCTGAGTTCTGGCCCAGCCCCTGCAAGGTGCTCTCTGGGGTCCTGGACCACGCAGGAGGACCCCCCACTGTGCCCCTCTTTGTGCCCAGGAAAGCCACAGTCCTGGGAGAGCACTGACTTTTCCATGAAGATGCCGAGGCTGAGTGCTGCCTAGATGGGGGGAACCCGAGGTTAACGCGTGACCTGGGGTTTGCATCCAGCTCACACGGTTGAGCGCAACTGCCTGGAGAGGGAGGATGACACCACCTTCCAACCTACCAAGCCCCATCCTCCTCAGGACTCAGGATCCGAGCAAGCAGGGTAGGGCATTGGACAGGATGCAGAGCAGGAGGCCCCATCAGAGAGGGCAGCGCACAAAGCCCAGGGCCACTCAGCAGCAGGGCCCTGTGGGGCTGAGCTCCTGCCAGGAGCAGGGGTGTGGGTGTCACCTGCACCGGAGGTGAGAGGCCTGGCTGTGCAGGGGCTGGGTCCACCAGCAGGTCCAGCCAGGCACCCACAGATACCAAAACTGTAGTTCTCTGTATTTGTAGGGTGTAGTCTGTGTATGAAAGAAATGTGATGAGTGGGAAGTTTAGGTGTGCCAAGGATCCCATCTGAATGCAAATTTGCCTTACACACCAACATTCGGCTCCTATGATTCCATAGTAAGTTCTACCAAAGATTGTGCCTACCCTCTCTAAGAAGACTGACAAAATTAGGTATATTCCCCACTACTCAAAGAAAGTAAAACATTTGGCTCAGAGACTCAGGACTTTTACTACCTGATACAACCAGCCACACTCCCTGAACTCAGTGACTTACAAACACACTCAGACACACACACACATATATACACACACAGACACACAGAGACACACACAAATGCATACAGATACACACACATATATACACACAGACACACACAAGCACATGGACACACAGACACATATACATATAGAAACAGAAACACACATGTACACATACATACAGACACATACACAGACACACATACACACAGATACACACACACACACACTGACACACAGACACACACGCACATACGCATAGCCTTGCTGGCAAATGCATAAAAAACAACACATTTAAAAAATACATAGATATTGGTGTGTGTGCATTAACAAACATGTTAGGGATTGACCCACTGCTGCACACTGTCTGCACCGCACCTGTAACACGTCTTGGCTATCCTTCAGACTCAGAGCCTCCCTGTCTCCTGCACCCTGTTCCCTCTCCCTCCAATCCCTTGCTTTTCTCTCCTATCCATCTCCTGTCCCCCCACCTTCGCCCTGTCTGGACACCTGATGACTTCCTCAGAGCCTCCTCTTGGATGGACGTCTGGGTCATCTGCTTTGTGCTCACACACACAGTGCTGGAAAGAACACCTTTGTACCTAGGTATTTACCTTAGGAGCGTTTCTGCAAACATATCAATTGTGTAATTTCACATTATTAGAACTGTTGTCTCAGAAGGTACATGCATTTTAGATTTTGGGTAGGTATTGCCGAATCTTCTCCCAAAGAGATTGATCAGTTCACACTTGTACTGATAGATTCTGGATAACCTCCTTAGCACTGTAGAGCATCAGACTTAATTCTTAAAGCCATTCTTCGTTTCAGTTGGCATTGCTTTAATTTTGAGTGAAATTGAACCGTTTTTCACAGGTTTGTTGGCCATTTGTTTTGTGTTTGTGTTCCTTATCTTTCTTATTGAGTTATTTGGACTTGAAAATCAAGGCTATCAGTGCTTGGATACAATAGTATCACAATATTTTTCCTGGTCTTTTGATTTTTTTTTTTTTTTTTTTTTTTTTTTTGCCATAGAACAAGTTGTCCTTGATTTTTTTTTCTCTCGTTGTGGTAAAATATACATATCATGAAGTTGACCATTTAACCATTTGTAAGTGTACAATTCAGTGGCATTAGGTATGTTCACAATGCTGTATAGCTGTCAACACTACCGATTTCTACAACTGTTTCCTCACCCATAGCAGAAACTCTGCCATGATTAAGCATTGTCACAAAGATTTTCCCCTTACATTTTCTTCAACAACTTTTATAGTTGTGACGTGTACGGTTAACTCCATTTGAGATACTTTTTACACATAGACTTGTTCAGGGATGATTTCTGTCAAAAATATTTTTTATCGGGTGAATTGGCCCTACTTTCCTGGTTTTGCATGCTTTTGAGTTTTTGGTTGAAAAGTAGATATGCTAGGCATTGTACTGGGGCAACTTTGGTGGAAATCGGATTCTCCCACTTCCCAGAGATCGCTGACGTGGGCTTGTGCAGGCTGGAGCCATCCAAGTGTGCCTTTTCCAAAGTGATGGCCTTGAAGTGTGTATTCTTCATCGTGTGTGGTGACTGAAGCTGCAGTTCCCTTGTCTTTGCAGTCAACTGAGAATGGCAGCCTCTCTAGTGCTATTCTTTTCTTTTTCTTTTTTTTTTTTTTATTTTTTCGAGACGGAGTTTCACTCTGTTGCCCAGGCTGGAGTTCAGTGGCACAATCTTGGCTCACTGTAACTTCTGCCTCCTGGGTTCAAGCAATTCTCCTGCCTCAGCCTCCTGAGTAGCTGAGATTACAGGCATGTGCCACCACACCTGGCTAATTTTTGTGTTTTTAGTAGAGACAGGGTTTCACCATGTTGGCCAGGCTGGTCTCGAACTCCTGACCTCAGGTGATCCGCCCACCTCAGCCTCCCAAAGTGCTAGGATTACAGGAGTGAGCCACCGCGCCCAGCCTCTAGCACTATTGTTACACCAGTCCTAGCTTTTATAAGTGTCTGATCTGCTTCCAGAGAGCCGAAATACTTGCTTCCAATTCCCCTCCAGCTGGACGGCAGTCTTGGTGGAGACCCAACCAGAGAGCTTGCTACGCCACCGTTGTGCACGGCAACCCCTCTGGTTTTGTATTCTTTAAGTCTGTTAAATTTATACATACTTTTATTTATGAGTCTCGATCGTAATTAGGAAAGCTATGCCCATGTTGAAACTATTCAAAACAAACCAATGTTTAAACCCCTAAAAAATTACCAATATTATACACATGTACTTTAAATAATATGCATGTAATTGTATGGCCTCATTTTTTAAGTTTTAAGAAATGTGGATGTTTCCCCCGTGGCCTCCCTGGGTACGTTCTGGTGTGGGTGGAGGAGAGGTGCTGCTCCCATGCCTTCTTCCAGGCAGAGCTGGAATGTTCCCTCCCCTGGACACAGCAGGCAGGAGGCCCACCTTGGAAAAGATTTCAAACACCATGAGGTGCAGAAAGGCAGTCAGACAGAGGGTCCGGGGGAGCTGAGAGAGCCTCTGTGAGGCCCCGGAGCCTCTGGATGAGACAGCCAGAAGGCCCAGTGACCCAGGTGGGAATGACCAGGAGGGACCAGGGAGAAGCCAGAGCACCAGGGAGGGAAAACCAGGAGGGCACAGTGACAGCCCAGGACCCAGCACCCCAGGGGGAGAGGACTTGGGGACATAGGAGAGGAGTCCTGCATTTCCTTGGAGGGTGTTGGGGTGCAGAGGCTGAGGCAGGGAGCAGGGTGTGTTTTGATCTTTCGCCCAGGCTGGAGTGCAGTGGCACAATCTTGGCTCACTGCAACCTCTGCTTTGTGTTTTCAAGCGATTCTCCTGCCTCAGCCTCCTGACTAGCTGGAATTACAGGCATCTGCCACCATGCCCGGCTAATTTTTGTATTTTTAGTAGAAACGAGGTTTCACCATGTTAGCCAGGCTGGTCTCGAACTCCTGACCTTGTGATCCACCCACCTCGGCCTCCCAAAGTGCTGGGATTACCGACATGAGCCACTGTGCCTGGCCAGTGTCCTCAGTTTGAATGGGCAGAGCAGGTTCCCCCAGCCAGGAAGTAGAAATGCCTGGAGGTAGCCCGGCATGGTGGCTCATGCCTGTGATCGCAGCATTACGGAAGGTCGAGGGAGGTGAATCACTTGGGGTCAGGAGTTCTAGACCAACCTGGTCAATATGGTAAAACCCTGTCTCTACTAAAAACGTGAAAATTAGCCTGGTGTGGTGGCGGGTGCCTATGATTCCAGCTGCTTGGGAGGCTGAGGCAGGAGAATTGCTTGAGCCCGGGAAGCAGAGGTTGCAGTGAGCCGAGATCACACCACTACACTCCAGCCTGGGTGACAGACTGAACATGGAGAGCCGCTGAGTGTGGGCCTGGGGGAGGGGCTGCTGGGGGCCACCCCTCCCTGGGGCAGTGGCCACGGAGGTGGTCCCAGTCTCATGGTTTCCTCTCAAGAACATGACATGGAAGTGCTTACCGCAGGCCCTCATCCTGAAGCTGGGCAGAGCGAGACTCCGTCTCAGAAAAAACCAGAAATGCCTGGAAGTGCTGGGCTTGGCACAAGTGAAGCTTGGGAAGCAGGGAGCATAAAGTGTGTCCTTTGGGGTCCTGGCCTGGAGGGCTGTGTTGGGCTGTGGAGCACACGCAGAAGGCAGCCAGCGAGGAGGAAGTGGATGCCCTCCAGTGTCCTCTCTTCCCTTCCGTGGCCCCCCGGTTGTCATTAGTGGTCTTGGCTCTAGACCAGTGGCTCTCAACTGGGAAGGGCAAATTTATCCCTGTGGACATTTGGGAAGCTCTGGAGGCATTTTCATTAGCATGGTTGGGAGGGGCAGGGATCAGGGAGGCTGAGAGACACCTGCAGGGTGCAAGGCGGCCCCCAGGGCAGAGGAATCCCGCCCTGGAGTCAGTGCTGCCAGGGTCAGGGCCAGGGCACAGGGTGGCTCCCAGGGCAGAGCAATCCAGCCCTGGAGTCAGCGCTGCCAGGTTCAGAGCCAGGGGCTGCTGAAAAGTCAAGAAGCTCCGCCTGGGCTGTGGCTCCTCCGCCCTCCCAGGGCCAAGTTCTGCTCGTCCCCTACTCTGCACTGCCCACAGGAATTCCTTCCCCCGAGGCCTGCATCCTTTCAGAAGGTGGAACATCCACACAGGATGTGCATGACGGACACTGCGGCCTTGCTGGAAGGTGCAGGGCAGACATGCCGTACCCCGGTCCTTCTAAGGCAGCCTCCGTGGTCCCGTGGCTTATGTGGGCAGGGGCGCCCATGAGCTGCCTGGGAAGCTCAGGTGGCAGAGGCCCCCAAGGATGATGCAGCATGACTGCGGCGAGCCAGGGCTTCCAGAGCCTGACCCTCTCCTCTTACCACGGGCCCCATGCTGCACACTGAAAACAAGCCCGTAAATAGATTTGAATGGTGAGCTGGTAACAGAGCTATTATTGGGATTCTAAAAACAGGTGTGGGGAGAATTGTAGGGTTTTATGGAAAGAAAATGTGCAGAGACCTCTGCAGTTGTTGAAATTGATGTCTTTTCTCATCAGCTCTGCGCTCGTCCTAAGCTGAGTGCTGTGTTCATTGCAGACCCTCCCAGGAAGGAAGTACAGGCTCAGCAGTCACTGGGAAGGTGGCCCAAGGCTGGCTGGGAAGATGGTGGGACGCTCTGCCCAGCCCAGCCCAGACTAGTTCAGCCCAGCCCAGCCCAGCTCAGTTGGCCACCCAAACTGGGAGGGGCGGAATGAGCCAGAGGTAGACACAGAATGAGAAGCACGTGGGAGGCCGTTGTGATGCTCGGCGCGTGTGGAAGTCACTCCGCCTGTCAGGGAAGAAGCGATGACACTCCAGACCATCTGCACGATCATCTTTCCTCTTCCCTCCTGGAGACCCATAGGAAACACCAAGGCCCCTTTTTACTTTTTCATTCCAAAAGCTCATCAAACATTTACAGGGCTGACCGCCTCAGAATGGAAATAGGAGACCATGTCTTCAAAATCGATTTGGCTTTTGGAAGTAGATGGGCGTCCATAGTGAGGCATGGCTGCATGCAGGATAGGGGAATCTCGTTATCTGTTGTAGTGGATGGAGAGGAGCTGAGCGTGGGCCTGTTGGAGGTGCTGCTGGGGGCCACCCTTCCCTGGGGCAGTGGCCACAGAAGTGGCCCTGGTCTCATGGTTCCCTCTCAAGAACATGACATAGCTTTGCTCATCCTGGGCCCTCGCCCTGAAGCTGAACAGAGGTCTACCTGTAATTCTCCACCCTCCAGCCCCTCTGGAAGGCCCAGCACCTGCTAAACAGACAGTATCTAAAGAGAACCACTCTGCAGATCAGCACAGTCAGATTTCTGTTCCGCTGAAATGTAAAAGCATGTGTGCCAAGAGGAAACTCGTTGTAGGATTTCACATCAATTTTAAGAGAAGCCTGTTGTCTTAATTTCTAGATAAGTCTGCTGGAAAGTGAGTGTCACCTGGTGGTTGTGCCAAAGCCCTGAGCGCTGACAACTCTAACCCTGTTCATCTGATTTTCTTTCAGCTGACAACAGCGATGGGTCCAGTTCTGAAGACGGCAGGGAAGACCCAGATGTGAAAACCAAGAGGAACCGGTAGGTGGCCGTTCCCTTCCCCAGCGGGTCCTTCCCTACTGGGTACTCAGGTGATGTAGAAAGAAAAGGCATCATTTTGACCACATTGACTATGAGCAAAGAGCTAATTCAACCGCTGGACAGATGGTAAGAGGTCTGAGGCTCTGTCTTAGCAGTGTCCTGGGCACCTGCTGAAGCAGGTATCTCAGAGGCTTGGGGCACTTCAGACACTGTACACAGGGCCTGCCAGCCCCAGCCTAGAGGCGCCCACATGCTCAGCCCTGCTGTGTTTCCAGAGTCCTGTAGAAGTGGTCATGGGGGCC
Organism: Piliocolobus tephrosceles; assembly: GCF_002776525.5. NCBI lineage: Eukaryota > Metazoa > Chordata > Mammalia > Primates > Cercopithecidae > Piliocolobus > Piliocolobus tephrosceles. The sequence continues at coordinate 2,716,946 of NC_045442.1, forward strand.
AAGTGCGTAGGTGGTGCCATGTGCTGTGTCAGAGGTTAAGTTTAGGGGTCAGGCAGCCCTGGCTTGTTGCTGCAGCTCTATGTCTTGCCTGCTTGATGACTTTGGGCAAAGTCAGCCAACCCTGATCTCAGATTTCTCATATGTAAGATGAGGCTTTGCAGAGACCCCAGTGGGCCCTGGGACAGCTGGATGAGATGATGCCTGCGTACCTGCAGGGTGCACACGGCCGGTAGGTCTCCCTCCAAGTCGGCTGGTCACAGTTTGGTTTTGGGAGTTGCCATGCACCAAGGTAGGGAATCCCTGTTTTCCATCAAGCCAGGGGATGGCTCCTGCCCTTTCACCCCTCCTGTGTGGCCGCTGGTCTGCCCTGCCCTGCCTGTGAGTTTCACATAAGGGGATGAATGTGGACGTGTGTGGTGTGGCCGCTGGTCTGCCCTGCCCTGCCTGTGAGTTTCACATAAGGGGATGAATGTGGAAGTGTGTG
>NC_045442.1:2717439-2740517 GCF_002776525.5 Piliocolobus tephrosceles
GCCCTGCCTGTGAGTTTCACATAAGGGGATGAATGTGGAAGTGTGTGTTTAAGTTCCCCAGAACAGGGAGATGGAAGGAACGCTGTGGTTGCTGGGCCCCATGTTTGGCAGAGAAGGGTGGGGAGGACTCTGAAAGGCAAATCAATGAGGGGCGCTTCCCAGGCTCTTCCTGAGCTGGGCTGTTATTGGCCCCATGATGCCCAGACATTCCGCTGGACCCTGGGTCCTGCCACGGCCCACAGGTGCGTTTGTCCTGCACCAGGCTCCTGTACCAGCCCTGCTCATGGGATACCCTAGGCTTGCAACAGGAACCCAAATGAAGTGGCCAGGAATCTTAGCACTATATGTGTTTTCTCTTTTAAAAAATGTACTTTTGCAGTGAGAATATTTGCCACAATGAAGGTAAAACAAAATCTTGACTCAGAGCCTGTGCCCATTCTCACCTTTTCAGTCCTTTCAACGTTTTAGCAAAGGATGAAAGGATAGTAAGGAAGAGAGGGGAAGAGGGAGCAAGAGCTGGGCTTGGGGGTGCCTAGCAGGCCCAGCAGCCGGGGGGTCAGGGCGAACTCTTCTGTCTGCTGGGTGCCCATGGAGCCATGAACAAAACACATAGAACTAGACCTGAGTGGTTCAATAGTAAGCAGACACCACAGAACTTTCAGGAACAATGCAAAGAAGAATAACAGTGTCTTCCCTAAGCCAGGGAGGTGATCAGGTAGGAGGTGGAGCTCTCCTTCCCCAGGGGTCCTGCCGCCTGGCCCCACAGCACGTGGAAGCCTGTGAAACACCATGTGGGGAGGTCTAGGGCCACACGTGGCAGGGCCGGGGCTCACTGGCTGTGGAGGGAGGATGCCTCCTCCTCAAAATCTCCTGGGCAGCTGTCTTCTTGCTACCCCAAATCTCCTCCATAGAAAGTCACTTTTGGGGGCCAAAGGATGTTGTGTGGGTCACAGGGGATGGACAAGGAGCACCTCTGATGGGGGCCAAGGGCTCCAGGAAAGGACCCAGTGCAGCCTGTCTGATTTCACCATCACACGTGGACCTCAGCTAAACTGGTCTCCGTTGGTCTTTGGGTATGTGTGCTTAATTTAAAACACAAGACGAGCTTCCTGAGGCACAGGAAACATGGAATGTGGCCATGAGTTGATGAATTTTGAACTTGTGTGGGCGGAAAAGCATGGCGGGATCCGAAGCAGTTGGGCTGTCCTCCTCCTCACCCGGCTGCACTTCCCGTCCCGTGGGTCTGGCCTCGGTTCCCAACAGTTGGCATTCAACAACATCGAAACGCTAATTTTGGTTTTAATCATCCGAATGATTTTCGTCATTGAAAACCAACTTTGAAACATGAACAGAGGTTTTGCATGGAGCTGCCTCCGTTTTGGCAGCTGTTCATTTCCACGTTGGTTCCAGCCTTGAAGATTCCATGGGAGAGGGAGACTCTCGGGGAGGCTGTGGCCCGCTCTGAGATATGGGAGGAAAACGCTTTGGCGTTCATTTTGCAGCCAGCCCGAGGACTGAGCACGCCCATCCCATCCTGGGCATTCGTTCATAGACCGATTTACAAGGCCATGCCCTCTGTTTGGACACGTCACCATTGGGCAGGTTTTCCCGAAGCTCTTCCGAGGCACCAACCTGCATGCCCCCTGCTCAGAGCGAATCGCCCCGGGCCGGGTGAACCAGCAGCATCACGGTGGCATTTTGATCCCTCTTTGGGAAGGTTAGGGTCAATAAGTCCACATACTCCTCAAGCTCCTAACTGCTTTTATGTATTTCTATGTTGTAGAATCTGGCCTGTATAGTTAGAGAACATGCCTCCAGGGGGCCTGCTGAAATCTGTCCATTTGCACCTGCCCTTTTTGTGAGGATAGCATAATTTTGCCTCATCAAAGAACACTAAAAATCTCCCGCAACGTGTGATTCATCAGCAGTCAGATTATGATGTTTAAGAAACAAGCAAATAAGCTGAGATGATGATTGTTTTGGACACCGGTCTCTCCCCACATTTCCTGTGAAGCCTGGCACAATCGATACACATTTTGGGCATTCATGCCCAGATGGAATTAAATCGATTGTGAAAGTGATTCAGGTCCACATGAAACTTTTCCTGAAATTCTCTCAGAGGAGAACTATGTCACAATGACAAGCATTCAAATTACTGAAATAGTCTAATCTACATGGTGAGCGTCATTTCAAATAGCTTGTTATTTACTATATAGAGGGATGCGTTCGCAATGACCATGCATCTTCCCTGGGACTGGAAAATAGACTCATGACCGCTCGGCCCCTTTCTGCTCAGGGTCTAGAGGTGCTGCCAGTTTCTGATGAATGGGTCTTTTCATAGTTCAGACCTGCTTTGATCTTTGATCTTCTGACTTTATAACTCTCCCTTTCAAATGGGCTCTGGAGAGCATCCCGTCTGCAGTCCCCTTCTATCCCTCTGACCTCACGTGTACAGGGTGGTGGTCTCTGCTGAGTGGTATCGCTGCAATTGTCTCCCAACTTCCCCCAAGAATGAGGGCCTGAGCATCAGAAACCTGGACACCACGGCTCGAATCACACCTGTGATATCTGGAATTGCTGCGGTGTTTTGAAGTGGAAATATATTTTCTTAAGTCGACAGATTGTTTTGTGTGACTGTGGCTGCGGGCGTGTGAAATGCACAGTGTAGCTTGCATGAGTGCTCACGGGAATGCCCCACCTATTTGCTTCCCTCCAGAGGGTGGGTGTGTTTTCAGTACTCTTTTCATATAATTCAGTTACCCTGTATTTATGACGTCATTAGGGTTTGCCGAGGGGTTGATGCCCATCCCTGCAGGGATCCAGAGATCACCGAGTGAGTGGGGGAGTCAGTTTCCCCCAAAACTCAGTACTTTCTTCACAAGGCTGGTTATCAAATATTTGGCTCACTCTATCACCACTTGGAGATACAAAAATATCAAAATCTCAGGTAGTTTCCTCTCCCATGGGAGAGAACGTATTTGTTCTGTATGATGAGAAATGACAGGTTAACTCTTCAGTGTGGTCACTTCTGTGGTAAGAAACGCTCCACTTGAACGAGGACGAAGAGAGGGTCAGAGCAGATCACAGGATGACAGGCAGAGGGACAGGGTGGCGTGGGCCCTGAGGGGACAGCCAGGGTGGGAGAAGCCAAAGAGAAAATGGTCATGTGAGGGGACATGGGTGCCGTGGTTTGCCTCTGGCTGTCCACCCAACCCTCATCTGGAATTGTAGTCCCCATGTGCTGGGGTCTGGCTGTGTCCCCACCCAAATCTCATCTTGAATTGTAGCTCCCATGATTCCCACGTGTCAGGAGAGGGACCCAGTGGGAGGTCATTGAATCACCAGGGGGCGTCTTTCCCCGGCTGTTCTCGTGATAGTAACTAAGTCTCAGGAGATCTGATGGTTTTATAAAGGAGAGTTCCCACACGCACACTCTCTTGCCTGCTGCCGTCTAAGATGCGTCTTTCACTTTCCACCGTGATTGTGAGGACTCCCCAGACATGTGGAACAGTGAGTCCATTCAACCTCTTTCTTTATAAATTACCCAGTCTCGGGTATGTCTTTATCAGCAGCGTGAAAGTGGACTAATGCAGCATGTGTCAGGGAAGGGGACTTGTGGGAGGCGATGGGATCATGGGGGCAGTTTCCTGCATGGTTGTCTCATGATAGTGTGTGAGTTCTCACAAGATTTGGGGGTTTAAAAGTTTGTGGAAGTCTCCCCGACTGCATTCTCTCTCCTGCCACCATGGAAGACAGGCCTTGCTTCCTCTTCAACTTCCGCCAAGATTGAAAGTTTCCTGAGGCCTCCTGAACCGTGCGGAACTGTGAGTCACTTAAATCTCCTTTCTTGGTGAATTACCCAGTCTCAGGTGGTACTTTATAATAGTGTGAGAATGGACTAATAGAACAGGTTAGGTCAGTTCAAAAGATCCCAGGAGATGGAGGGATTTCCATAAAAGCCAAACAGTTCTGTTGTGATAGGAGAGACAGAGGGCGTAAGATGGCCCAGTGTGTGCTTAGCTGCCTGACACTGGATTGAAAAGGCTCAGCAAATATATGAAAAAACAAATATACTCAAGGAGTAATAGTTATTTTACCTACTTTTAACTTTTTATTATGGAAAAGTTTCACATAAAAGCTGGTACAACATAGTTCGCCTCCATGCATTCATTTCCCATCATCAACTCAAGACCAGCGTTTTTCTGCTTTAGTCCATGCCCCGCTAGATTAGTTTGAAACAAACTCCCAACATCATATAAATCTTATTTGTAAATATTCTATAATACTAAAATACAAGGATATTAAAAAAATAAGCATGGTAACATAGTCACATCTTTAAAAACAGAAATAATTCCTTAACATTATCAAATGGGCTCCCTGTCATGGTTTAAATTTTCTTGACTGTTTTATTTTCTCTTAGAGGTTTGCTTTCATATCAGGACTAAGTCAGTTTCGGGTATTGCCCTCTGCTTCTCTCCTAAGTCTCTTTTAACCTGCTGGTGTGTTCCCTTCTATGCTTCATTTTTATTTTCTTCATTTGTTTTTGAAGGAGCGAGAGATTTTTTACAAGTATGCGTTTCCCATCGTGTGGACATAGGTCATTTCATCCCTGGAGAATGGTTTGGACATAGATCATGCCTGGGGCATGGTTTAGGGGCGTGTTCTTCTGTCCTCTGTGTTTTTGGTAAATCTGCAGTCAGATTCAAGCTTTATCAGGGTCAGGTTTGATTAGTGCTCTGGCAGGACTAATGGTGGCTTTGAGCTCCTTCCATCAGGAAGCAGGTGATGTTGACTTGTCTGTCTTTATATGATACAAGCAGATGATTTATCTTCATCTAAGACTTCCTTAGAGATTGCTGAGTGCTCATCTCTTAATTCTGCCATTTTATTCACATTTACTAGCTTGCCTACTTTCATAAAGATGAACTTACCCTCATAAACCATTGACTCCCTCAAGATATTGTTTAAACTGAAAACACACAATGAAGAGTTGATTCTTTCCTTTAAATATCAATTTCCAAAATACTGCATCGGTTCCCTGGTATCCTCAAAAGATGACCAACTTACTGTGAATTGGATGCAAACATGGTTGATGTTTTAGTCAATTTTAGTTACTATCTTTATCCTTTAGGAGACAATGACAGAGCTAACTCTTGGTGATTCTTGGTTCATTTTCCCAGATATGAGTGTATCTTATGAAAATATAGGTGGATGCCTTTCTTCCGTCAGGGCATTTTCTTGAATTGCTTTCATGTCTGTTCTGTTTCGTGGCTTGGAGTCACCTGTGAACTGTTTGGTTCTCCCTCAGCTTCCTCCTGGGTCATCTCCTTTGCATGCCATTGACGCTTCGTCATTATGCTCTTTCTGGATTTCTTCTTCCCTTCTCACCTTCTATTCCTCCTTTGATGTCATTTATGACATTTATTCACTCTTGTGTTCCTTCTAGTTTATTCTTCATTTCCGCTTTTTCCCTTTCATTTCTAATTATTTCCCAGATTTTCTCAGACTGTTTTTCAAGTCTTTGACCAATATTCTTTTTTACTCATTTTAAAATAAGACATGCTGATATTTTATAACACCTATTTTTTTCTTTTAATGTTTAGCTCCTTTTTGAAGAGTCAGTTGAATTGTCATTCAATATCTGGATGTGCCTCCCTGCGGTTCCTCTGCCACCTGGGGATGTTTCTCTGAGCGTCAGTCCTTCTTGGTGGTGGTCTTGGTAGTGGTATATGGGGTGGGACCATGGTGGTTCTCTGTCATCCCTGTTTAGATGAGACCGTGATAAGAGCAGTGGCCCTGGGCAGCGTCCCAGGTCTGTGGCTCTGGGACTCCATCCTAGAGTCTGCTGTTGTGACACGGGCTGTGTTTTGGGGGGACCTGTCTCCAGATCTGTGGTTCTGGGGCTCCCTCCTAGAGTCTGTGATTGTGACGGGGACTGTGTTTTAGGGACCTGTCCCTTTGCTCTGCATTGCACTCTATCTGGACCTGCCCCTCCATTCCCTGGCATCTCTGTCTGTTGAGGCAGCTGCTGTACTGAGCTCACCAGTCTGTGTCTAGGGTCCAGCCGTTTGGAACTTCCTGGGCCACCCGGGTTCCTGAGAGGTTTGGATCCTGGAAGGCTTCTGCTCTTGTCTGCCTCTGCTTACCATCAGCCTCTTAGCTGCAGGGGCCTGGGGGCTGCCTCTTGGCCTGGGAATGCTGCTCATGACAGGGTCGCGGGCTAGCTGGTATTCAGGGCCTGGCTGGGACGTGCCTCGGTCTCTGTCTCTGTCTCTGTCAGGGCCCTGGCCTGGACTTGCCCACGCACACTGGTGTTCCTGGGGGTTCTTCCCCCCAGCAGTATGTGAAGATGTTGTCTATGGGCCTTTTGTTCTGTTACTCTAACAATCCGGTGTGCTTTTGTTCTGTTGCTCTAACAGTTCGGTGTGAGCTTTTGCGACTCTGGGGAGATAAAAACACTTCCCTTCTGCCTTTGTGGGATGTAGTTTCCTGCCGTTTGTTTTTGTTTTAAATCTCAGAATTCCTTAGAGTCCTGTGTCCTGAGATGCATGTGACTGAGCTGATGAGTCTCCTTCAATATTACCTAAAATCAACACCTGGAGGCAGCAAGTAGAGACGAGAAAATAGGTTTTTGTTACTGAGGGTTTGCTTTTTCAGTGATTAATCAGCCTCCATCAGCCATGCCCCAAATTCTAGAGCCAGAGTGCCCTGTCTCCCTCAGCTCTTGTCTGGCCCCATCTAGAGTTCTGAGAGCTCTGAGACCAAGATCTCAGATTGAGAGCTTTGGTAATTTTGCAAATGTTACCAGAAAACTACCTGCCAAAGGACAGGACATGGCCTGGTGTCTGTGCTGCCCTGGGTGGAGGTAGGTGCTGCCTCTCTGGAGCCACCAGAGTGTGTTCTCACATGAGGAGACTGCACAAGTTACAGGTGCAGAAACACGTCCTGGGGAGATGCTCAAGGGCCTCCTAATTAATTGCTGGGGAATCCTGGCAGCCGGCACTGAAGCTGGTACTGAAACACAGTCCCCAGCAGAGCTCGTCACAAAGCAGGAGCTCAGGCCAGAGCTGCCGCCTTGCAGCACGGAGCTGCCCTGCCTCCCGCAGCTGAGAGCTGGAGCTTGCTGCTCAATGAGATTCTGCCCCCAGCCAGAATGAGGCCACCAGCAAATCCTTTTCAGCAGGTGTTTCGCCTTCTGAGTGGCTCATAAACCTCAGCTGGCAGAGACTTCAGCCCTTCTCAGTCCTTGGTGAGCCTGCCTCTCAGCATGGTGGAGGGTCCAGGAGGCCACAGCTCCTATGGCCTGATCTCTCCTCATTGTGCCCCCTCTCCCCAGCATGGCCTATGTGCCATGGCCACACAGACAGCAAGTGCACACGGGACAGATGAGTGTGGTCACACTGAAGACTGGGATTGAGCTGTCCAGCCACGGTGGGGCCTGTCTGGCCTTAGGCAGAGCCAGAAATGGGTTTGTGATTCCCGGAAGGGGTGAAGCGGGCAGGGCAGAAGCAGGGGTGCTAGGCAGTCAGGAACTGGCCAAGCCGGACAGGCCAACAGTGAGCCTATGGCTGGGACACAGGTCCCTGGAGATTCCAGGCAGCCCAGACCCCAGCTGGGAACTCACGATCGCTCCTCCAGGAAGATTTTGCATCCCTGCCCATCCCAGAGCCCTATCTCTGTGCACTGGGCAGTGTCACCTCTGCGTAAGGGCAGAGGAGCAGCTGCTCCTGCTGAGTTCACCCAGCTGCCTGCAGGGTTCCTACTCAGGGCCAGTGCCAAGCCCCAAAGCCAGGGTTTTGTTGGTGGCCGTGATCCATCCTGGGGAGGCATCCATCTCGATGCCATCATTGGCTGTGAATCCCGACCATCCACGTGAGCAGAGCAGAGCTGGTGGAACCGACACCCCTGTGCTCCTGTCTCACCTGGGGGCCTGCAGCCCACCCTGATTGATGTGCCAATCTTCCTTACAGCTGCCAGAGGCACGCTTCTGCACTGCACAGTGTCGAGGCTAAAAAACTAGAGAATACAGATCTTTCAAAGTTTGTCTCATCTGAAGACCATTTGTTACAACCACACGTTAGAATGTCTGAGGCCCCATAAGGCAAAAGATTCACAGAAACTTTGATTCCTGTAGAATTTCGCATTGTGTCTAACACCAGATTTACAGTCTGGCAGTATTTTGATGATAAATTCCCAGCCCTCTTTGCTGGCAGAAAGAACAGGTTCTTCCCATCCATAAAATAAAAAAAAAAAAAAAAAATGAGATGTCATCCAGATGAACAGAGGGCTGGAACCCAGCCTGGAGAAAATGGGTGTGGATGATCAGAAGCTGCCAGAGATGATGAAGGTGAAAAATCATCACCACCACCACCATCATCATCTTCCCACCATCTTCGTCACCATTATCATCTTCATCACCATCACCATCATCACCGTCATCACCATCACCAGCACCATCTTCACCATGATCTTCATCACCGTCATCATCACCATCACCATCATCACCAGCACCATCTTCACCATGATCTTCATCACCGTCATCACCATCACCATCATCACCACCACCATCTTCATCACCATCTCACTGTATCATCATCACCATCATTGTCATCAAAACTATTTCTAGACCAGCCATTGTGTTAAATATTTTAAATACATTATGTCAGTTTTTCCACCTGGACAGTGGGGTTGTGCTGGTGATGAAATGAGGTTATGGAGGGACACTGAAGAGGAGAAGGTTCGACACAGTGAGCCCTCGGTGGATTTAAGGGATTCTTCTTATGTCATTTAATTAATTCTTAGAAGCAAATCCCAAGGGGTTGCTACTATTATTATGTCCACTTTATAGAGGAAGAAATGGAGGGTTGGTGAAACGAAGAGACTTGCTCGAAAACACAGAGCACACAGTGGGAAAGCACGGGTTCCGAGCTCAGAGACCACGCATTTCATGAGTGCCCAGCACTCTCTCCCCAGCTCACCCCTGCAATGCAGATCCTGTTGTTCTTCTTGTTGTTGTTGTCATTTGGGGGATAAAGAAGGTGAAGCTTGTAGAGGCCAGTGCAATGCACATCCACAGACAGGCAGCAACGAAGAGCCAAGCCAGCAGGGGGTCCAGCCTTGCTTGGGTCTCGAAGTCTTGCTCTCCGCTCCTGCATGGCGCAGAGCTGAAAATATCAAAACCGTAGTGCACTTGCAAAAAGTCACCTTGTTTTATAAATTTCTCTGGCAATTTTGTTCAATGAGAGTAGAACTCAGTGGCCATTGATTCGGAAGACTTACAGAAATGTGGCAATAATTCCATGCTGGACAAATTCCAGAAACATTGCTCAGAAGGGCAAGGTCTGCGATGCCAAGACAAAGGCTGGGGTGGGGCCAGCCTGGGGGACGGGGGCTCCTGCATGCTGAGAGAGGAAAGCTGGAGACCCTGGAACCCTGTTCCTTTAGAAAGTAGAATCTGGAGCTCAGCTGCATAGGATGCTAGTGGGTCTTACGTGGGTCTCCCACAGCTCAGGAGCCTGGCAGTGGGCCCTGGAATTACAGCCTTGGAGACCTGTCAGAGGCCAGAGATTTATGGGACGGTCAAACCCTGACCCAAGGGCCAGGCAGTGTGTGCAGATTTGCATCATCTTGTAGCATCAACCAGGCAAGGAAAGTTGCACCTTAGTCTACGCCGCAGTGATTGACAGAAGAGTGTCCCCTCACTGTCCAGGAGCCTCCACTGCCAGGACAGCCTGATGTCATGGCTTCACCTGGGGAAGCATCTTTTTCTCCAGGTGGCCTCCACCCACTCATGCCCTACCTGGAGCAATGCATGATTTTCAAAAATCCACCAAGGAAACCATGGGGCAGTCTTGGACGTCCAGGAAAACATTTCTGAAATGCATTTGCGAAGACAGGGGCAGGGCCTCGTCTCCGCGGGGTCCTGACGGAAATTACCACGTGCTCCAGAGGCAGCTCCGGGCAGGAACCTACTCCCGCCCTGGCTCCCCCGGTGCTGCCCAGAGCTGTCTCTGCACTCCATGGCTCAGGGCAGCCCCTGGCCAGGCAAGCAGAGAAGCGAGCACTAAGTCAGGACTCGGGGCAGTCGGAGGCCAGGATGCGTCACTCTGTTCAGAGGCTCTGGGGTCCCATGTCCCTGGGAGTGAAAGGTCACAGCCCTGCCATGGTGAGGAGACATCAGGACCTGGACCCTCGAAGACCTCTGAGCACTGCCCCCCATACCCTCCCCTCACTGACCTCCTTGCCACTGTCTCTGGAATATTCTTAGGTGCTCCTACCTTAGGGCCTTTGCATAGCTGAGCCCTGAGTCTGGAATGAGCCTCTTCACCTCTTCCTAGGATCTGCTTGTGATGGTCTCAGACCCTCCCCTCAGCTGCGTTTATTCGTTTGCTTTTTGTGACTTCCTGAGCATCTAGCATCTTTGAATACACCACCCGGTTTACTAACTTGGTGGTATTGGTTATTTGTTACTCTCTGTTCCTCCCTCTAGGATATGAGCCTAGTGAGGGCAGGGGCCTGGGATCCCAGGGTCTGGAGCAGGGTCCGCTGCAGACACCAGCAGCCGCATGCTAACCAAGGGGCCCCACGTAGCCCTCTGCAGGCCCCTGCAGGTGAGGGTTTCTGTTCAGTCTCCTGACAGCCGTGTGGGGCCAGTGGGTTCTGTAATAGATGAATGACCTGGGAGGCTCAGAGAAATGAGGCAGGTTGCCCCAGTTGGGAGGACCACAGGGTAGTCCCCATGGAAATGCCTGCTGAATGTAATTGAAGCGAAGTTGGTTGCACCCGAGTTCTGACAGCAATTCTCTGACACCAACTGGGTGTCCTACAATTAAGTCTAGTTCTGACATCAACCACTCAGAGATACTGCAGACCCCACAGGGGAAGGGCTCAGCCCTAAGAAGACCATCCCTACCTCAGACACCAGCTGTAAGTGGGGTCCCCAGGCTACCCTCACATCTGTCTGATTTGGTTACAAATTCTGGAGCTCTCACCACCCTCCTTCAGGTTTGATACTTTGCTAGAATGACTCGCAGAACTCACGGAAAGTGCTATGCTTACGATTCCAGTTTTATCTTATGATCAAGGTGACAACTCAGGAACAGCCAAATGGAAGAGACCCATGGGGTGAGATCGGGAAAGGTCTCAAGGGCAGGGAAATCCACTGGTAATATTCTTTTCTCTGTCCCCCTACGTTTGTCTTGCTGCCAGTATACTGATTTGTTCACCAACCAGGGCACTCCTGAAACTCATTGTTCAAGGGTTTTATTGGGGTTTTATTACAGATAAATGATTGATTAGTTTATTGATCACTGGTGAGAAGATTTAATTCAATCTCCAGCCCCTCTCCTCACCCTGGATGGCAGGTGGTGGGTGGGGCTGGATATTCCAACCCTCTAGTCTTTAGGGCTGGTGTTTCCTGGCATGCCAGCGCCTTCGTTGAGACTAAGAACCCAATGAGTGGCCTCATTCGTGCAGCTAAGATGTGGTATGGTGGAGAGGTCTCCTTATGAATAGCAAAGGTCATTTCTAGTGCTTAGGATGTTCCAAGAATTTTTTGGAGTTCTCTGCCAGGAACTGGGAGTAAAGACAGGATTAATTATTTGTTATATCATAGGCCTAACAGTTTAGGTTCCCAACCCACTCTTCCCCAGCAAACAATACTGCCAAAGGGCCCTTGGGGAGGCTGGCAGTGTGTGGCATGGTGCGGTCACTTGTTAGAAGTGAGGCTGCGAGAGACCTCATTTATGATAAAACAAAACTGAAGTGAGGGCTGGCACAGCCTCTGGAAACCTCCACAGACTGGCTGTCAGCAGGGACCTCTGATGGTAGCGTGGCACCTGCAGGCTGAGACAAGACTATGCCAGAGGCAGGCCAGGGCCGAGGGGGCATCTCTGTCCCTGTGCCCACACCTGGGCCTCGGAGCTCATCACCAGCATGGGTGTGTGGTGCTGTCCGTCTGCAGGGCTGCAGCTGGGGACCTGGCACCTGCAGGCTGAGACAAGACTATACGGGAGACAGGCCAGGGCAGAGGGAGCATCTCTGTCTCTGTGACCACGCCCAGGCCTCACAGCCCATTATGAGCACGGCTGTGTGGAGCCGTCTGTCTGTAGGGCTGCAGCTGGGGACCTGCTAGAGGCGTCTGTCTGGTGCTTCCTGTGGAACATTTTTATGAACAAGCTGGATGAAGACGCAGGAGGCCTGTTTATCAAATTTATAGGAACTGCAAAGTTGGGAGGCAGAGCTAGTAAGTTGATGGCAGAGTCAAGATGTTTAAATATTTCATCAGGATGAAATTAACAGGATCACATTTGCATCATAGAATTGCAGTATTGCGAGGCATTTTCAGATCGTCTGGTCGGAAGCATATATCTTACCATGAGTAAGATCCCGAGAGTTTCCATATTTTGGCCAAGGTTGTACAGCAAGTCATCCTCACCTGTAAGGCTCAAAAACACCTTGACCTCGTCACATCTGCAGACAGGCCTCCCCAGAACCAGGTCCTCCCTCCCATGTCTGCATTTTCCCCACATCCCATGGCAGCACCCTGGCAGAGTGACGCCATCTCAACCTGTGTCAGCGTCTGTGTCTCTTCCCTGCTCATGTTCTGTCTTGGAGCCGTGGTCCGCTAGAATGTCTGCTGTTTCTGCAGAGTCTCTCAAATAATTGTGTTCATGGGAACACCAACCGGAAGCCCACCACAGGGACCCCTCTGGCACTGACCGTCTCTGCACGGTGGATTTCAGCCCTGACACACCTGTGGCAGCTGAGGCGTCACATGTGTGTAACCTTAATTCATGTCCCACTAGACTGTCAGCTCCTTGGGCAGTGAGGGGCTCCTTGTTCCAGCTACAGCCTCGCAGGGCCTAGTATGGGTGGACACACCGCACCTACAAGCTGGAGAGGGAAGGAAGGAGCAGGAGGGGTTGCTCTGAGTGGTCGATGTGGACCATCTCACTGAATCCACACGACAGCCCTAGGTGAGTGCAAGAACCACCTCATGGGAGCATGCTGGGGCTGAAGGCGTTGGTACATTTGCCCACGTAGAGGTTTGGATCTTGATCCATCCAGCTGGGCTGTCTGAGTCTCCATTCATCTGGGCAGTGCTGTGATGACGCCTGGGTGTCAGCCTGTGAGGGAATGGGTGGGTGCCTCAGCCTGGCTGGAGAAGCTGAATATCACATATCCCATTCCTCTAGCCTGGAGCCAGCAACTGCTTGGTGTTTGTCATTCCTCTGCCAGGGCAATGGTTCCAACCTCAGAGATGGTTCTGCAGAAAGGATCTGGGTGGAGAGAAGTGCCTCTGAGGGTTTAGGGGTGAGCTCTGCACCCACAGCAGGTGTGCACAGCCTCAGATGGATCATTAAAGTGTCTTGTTTACAAAGGGAAAATCGTGGCTTTGGTTGCAGTGCCCAGAACCCAGCTCCGCTGGGTCTCGGATTTGTGCATTTTACTGGATAATATGCTGCCCTCTGCACATGGGCAAAATCAGAAAACCTCAGTTTTACAGACTTGGGACAGATGCATGCATGTACACACATGCAGGCTCACACACACACACGAATCATTAACAGATCAATTGGCCAGCTCAGAGGCTGGGGGAAGGGACAGAACCAGGAGAAGAAAGCTCAGGGATGGGATGGTCACCACACTGAGGGGCAGAAGGCAGGGAGGGGCTGACCCTGGGCGTGACGGCCCCCCGCCCAGGGTTATGGTGCCCAGATTTCAGGAGCACCTACCCTGGTTAAAGGTTGGCCAAGACCAGGCCCCTTTCAACCTATACACTGGACCTGGAAAACTTCCCAAATCCATGGGTTACCTTAACAAGGCTTCTGTGATGCAGTAAGGCTGCCTCCCCGGCTGGCAACAGGCAGTTGGGCACACCAATTAGTGCGTCCTCAGGGACGCCGCCTTTACCAGCAGGAAAACCGTGGCTTGAGCTATCTTTACTAAAAGGATTAGAATTCACTTTTTGTTAAAGGTACAGAAATCATTCGGCCATAAGAATATCAAAGATATATTTAGCTAGTTTGCATTTGCTTTCAACCGAGTCTAACAGAACTGATAGCCATTTGGAAGGCATGCAGCAGTCCTGAACAGAGTATTGTGTTGAATACGCTTCAACACACCATCACCGCACAGTCAGAATGTGCCTTTTCTTCTTATTTCAAGTTGCAACAATACAGGCCTTGTTTCACATTTCTATTTTTAACTAATGAAAATTTATTACAGGGAAATCCTAATTATACCCTTCGGAGTACGATACAATTGGAAATCCACTGGTAATATTCTTTTCTCAAAATTCCATGTAATTGCATAAGAAGCAGAGAATGTAAATTCTCTTGGAATAGTTGGTCTATAAATACAATTCTTGAATGGGCTGAGCAATCTTTTTGTTTCTTTGCACATTTTGCATTCGTTGGGATTAATCCATATTACAGCCCCTGTGAGTGAAAACCCCATGTTAGACATAAGGCATTGTATATTCTCAGCACATCCTCAACATGGTACTAATGAATTTCCCAGGACCTTGGACAGACCATGAGGAAACACTTTTCACTTGGCAGGTATTGGGAGGCCTGGACGGCCGGGTCTGGCCCCTAGATGACCACCTGTACCTTTTCCTGTCTGACCCCTTACTTCCTCTCCAAATGAGGAAGTAGTGTAATCTTCACCTAGCATCCAAAGCTCCTGGGGGAGGCCCATGTGGGCCACATGAGCCTGCATGGTGGGAGCTGTCCTGTGCATTGGAGGACATTTCACGGCATCTCGGGTCTCCACTCCCAGGTGCTGGTAACATCTCCCGAGTTGTGCAACCACAAATGTCTCCAGACCTTGCCAAATGTCCCCTGGGGCAAAATCATCCCCAGTGGAGAATATGGCACTATTGTCAAAACCAGAGCTGGACAGTAGTTAAAGCCGTAAAATCAGATTATATTCATGACTGTTGCAAAGGAGGAAAAGAGACCAGGCTCAATTCCAAATCTGGCATGGAAAAGCAGGAATTGATAGCCACGGTCAGGGTTGGGGGTCAGTGGTTGGAAAATTAGCAAGAGCAGACTTCAGGGATCAGGGAGTTTTGGCTGAACCAACCCCAGCAGATTCTTGCTGAGTCGAATCTGGGGGATGGTGGAAGATGAGAAATCTGAAAAGGTGTCCAGGTGAGCAGATTAAGGGAAGGGCGGGGAAGGCTATGGCTGATCAGTTTAGCAGTACTTTTGCTTACATTGGGCAATGCAAAGGTGGGCATGGAAGTTCAAAATCCTAGGCCTACTGAAAAGTTCAGGGGAGCCTGGGGAGACCGTGGCCCAGGAGAGACTCTTGCCTCTAGGCCAAATCAGAAAGCTCAGACAAAGGTTCAAAAAAAAAATCACAATTCAGATCCCAGGGTGAGCTGGTTTTGAAAGGAGCAGGTAAGGCCCATGCCTTTAGACGCATGTTCCTGCCATTCCTACATCTCCAAACACTTAGCTCCCTGAATGTAGGAGGCCCTAAGCCACTGCTTGTGAGAGGACTGCTCTTCATGATTGCTGGCTGAGCTTGACCTAAGTGCAGCAGAAAATGAGGGAGCTCGGCAGGGCTCGGTGGCTTGCGCCTGTAATTCCAGCACTTTGGGAGGCCAAGGCGGGCGGATCATGAGGTTAGGAGATCGAGACCATCGTGGCTAACACGGTGAAACCCCGTCTCTACTAGAAATGCAAAAAATTAGCCAGGCTTGGTGGCGGCGCCTGTAGTCCCAGCTACTTGGGAGGCTGAGGCAGGAGAATGATGTGGACCCGGGAGGTGGAGCTTGCAGTGAGCTGAGATTGCGCCACTGCACTCCAGCCCGGGCGACTGAGTGAAACTCCATCTCAAAAAAAAAAAAAAAAAAAGAAAATGAGGGAGCTCTCAAATGGGTGGTCTGATGATGCCATAGGTAGGTGTGGGAGCAGGGCCAGGCTAGGGAGCAGGCCCATGAGGGCTCAGCATGGTCGGACCAAGGGTGTGCCAAGCCTGCGTGGGTTGAGTCTGCCCGTCCTGGAGAACAGGCTGCATCCTGAGGTGCGGGGGAGCAGCTGACGGACCTGCTCCCAGGCAGGGCCAGGGCGGGAAAGAGGGGAAGCCAGACACAAGAAGAACGGCGTCTGCATTTGGCCAAACACGTTCTTCCAGCAGCAAACGTTAAATTTTTTCAAAAGGATATTTCTAGATGCTTCTTAGAATCCAGTGTAGAACCATAAAGAGATCTATCCACGTGCAGTTAAAATAATGCAAGGGGGAGAGTTGGTACTTGAAAAAGGTGGGCCTCTCACATTTCTTCCATAGGAGTAGGGTCCCGCCTCCCTGCCCTTGTGGTTTGAAAGGGAGTGCTGGTCAGCTGCCCAGCCTAGCACAGTCAGCTCGTGGTCCCTCCCTCCCTGCCCACCCTGGGTTCCACCTTGTGCAGCTCCTGCTGCTGCCCACAGTGTCTGGGGCCTTGGCAGGGGCCACCCCTCTGCTGCAGGAGGGAACTTCTCCAGGGCCCCTGGGTGATCCCATTCTCCACTGTCCTCTGTGCCTGGGGAGGGGTCCCAGCCTCCTTCTTTGTCACTGAAGTTTCCCTTTGGGGTTAGATCTCAGGACACAGATGGTTCTGTGCATAACTGTCTTCCAGGCATTTGTCCAGAACAAAGGGGTCATGAGTGAGTGAAATGATTGTTCGGATGAAAAGCCTGCTACTTACCCCTCCATGACCCCGTCTCTGCAGCGGCACCTGAGGCCTGGCTTCCCTGCCATGGGCCGTGGGCAGCACGGGGACCTGGAGTGAGGGCCTGCCCAGGAGACACGCCGGTTGGCTGCCGGGGTGTGGTTCTGCCTGCACCTGAGCTGCAGCTTCTCGCAGCCGGGCCCAGGGCTGGGACTTCAATTCCAGCCTCCTGCCCTGGACACAGCCAAGCCCCGTGCCTGCCAGGAGCAAATGTGCCACCTTTGCTGGGGAGACCACGTCAGGCTTTGTAAAGAGTTGTCAAAGAGACTGTGTTTCTGAAAGAGTTACCTTAAGGAGGGTTTGTAAAGGTTGCAATAAGAACCAGCTGGGTCCCCATGAGTGTGTCTAACTCTCTGCATCTTGTGTCCCTGAAGGACCGAAGGCTGCGGGAGTCCCAGGCCAGAGGAGGCAAAGAGAGATGACAAAGGCACGAGGACGCCACCCCCACAGATCCTCCTGCCCCTGGAGGAGCGTGTGACCCACTTCCGAGACATGCTGCTGGAGAGAGGGGTAAGGCGCAGCCGCTGAGGGGCTGCACTCCTGCGGCAGACCCTGGGGAACAGCCGCTGAGTGGCTGTCCCTGCCTGAGGGACGTCTCCTCCTCACTGAGTTCCTGATCAGGCTGAGTGACCATCCCAGGGCCTGAGGGATGCCTCCCCCGTACTAAGTTCCCGATTGTGCTGAGTGAGGGGCAGGTGCTAAGTGAGTGGAGGCTGAGGGGCAGCCAATGTGGAGAGGAGGTCCTGCTTCACCTCTGAAAGGAGAAAGGTGCCTTTGTGGTTTCACCTGTGGGCATGAGGCCTGAGAGGCCGGCAGGTGGGGTCCACAGGGAGGCCAGGTCCTGGGTGGCCTGAGGAAGCACGCACGGCGCAGATGGGGTTCCTGCGGGAGCTGGGCCAGGTCGCGGTGCCCGAGCTCCCTGTGCAGCTTCCCCGTGGGGTTATCCATCCCACCTAGTGGGACTCCCTCCCCTACGGATGAACATGACTGTTTTTAAAATAAAATTAGGATATCTGCAGTGTAGCTGATTTCCAAATCTCACTTTGAATTGGGGGCCAGGGGGGATTTTATATTCAGATCCCCTTTCAATGACTATCATTTCCTGCTTTGGCTCTGGGTATAAAATGAGCCAGAGGCAGTATTTCAGCCCGGTTGGATTTCCTCAGAAAATAAGGCTGAATGCAGACGGCAGTGATGGGCCCCACGTGTGAGGACATTTATCATGAACACACAAACAGCCTTTCAGACTAAAGAGCAAGTTTCCTCTGCAGCCAGCACCCACCCCCAGGCTGCTTCCTGGCCCTCCCACAGCTGGTAACTCCCAGGGTCCTGGAGAGGGGGGCAGGGATGGAGCTGCCTGGAGACACAGCTCCCTGCAGAACAGAGAGGTCTGAGCAGAGCCCTCGTAAGGGTTAGGGCTGGGACACTGTCCTGGGTCCGGGTTAAACCCTGGGGGAACAGGAAACCTTGAGCAGATCCTACCCCTTAGGAATTTTATGGAGGAAGGAGCTGGTCCCACCCACCCCCAGGGACACGTCTCCTCCAAAGCCCCTTGAATTTGAATGTGTGCACCTGTTTGTGTATTTCCTCATTCACTCAAAGGTAAAACACAGCCCTGGGCCTCAAGGAACCAGAAGGAAAAGTAGGCGTGTAAGCTGGTGACTGCAAGGCCGTGTGTCAGGCTGAATTAACGCACGTGCCGGGAGGCACGGAGCATGATGTGGACTCACACATGTGTGGAGCTGGCCCTGGCGTGATGCGCTGCCTGGGTGTTGGTTTGTTTTGCAAAAAATGTTATTTTAAAAGCTATTTTTACTAGGCTCAAATTTTGTTTTAAAACAAGACTTTAGTCCCTCCCTCTTCCTGTCCCGGGGCTTCCTGCCCTCCTGCTGCTCTTGGCACGGGGGTCTTTGTGGTAGTTTCTCCTAACTTGGTCTCTGCAGAGTGGCGAAAAGCTCTAGTCCTGCCCCAGGGGCTCCAGGGGAGGTGCCGCCAGGTGTTCCCCGTGTGCCTTCACGGACTCTTCTTCATCCTGGTGGACGGCCTGATGCCCAAGTGTCCAGCGGGTGACTGGGCGGCCCTCTCACAGGGAACTTGCTTATATCGGCACATGCCCTTGTGACTGCGTCTTTACCGAGATAGTCACCTTCTAGGAGAGCCCTGCCTGGGAGCAGGGTCAGGTTCGAGGGTGTCACTGGGCGAGAGGCAGGAGAGGCCATTTTGTGACCCACAGGCCCAGGTGCAGGTAGTTTCCCAGTCCTTACTGTTGTGCCCCTGCGACGGCATGGCCCGTGTGGAAATGGCTGGAATTCTGAGTTTCTGAATACGCCTGGCCAGGCTGGCCTGGTTGGATTATCAGGCAGGAGACATGACTCGCCTTCCCTGAAACATGATGGCATCGTGAACATTTGGGAAATAGGAATAGAACATTCCCTTTATCTTACTAACGTCCAAGTTTTCCATCTCTTTGTTTTGGAAATGAGGCAGGCCCAATTTACCAACCCAGTTTTAAACTAACCTACCTCCTCCAGAGGCCGGCCTTCCCTTCCCAGGCAGCGATGCTGGCGGACTCAGTTTATTGGCCTCTTGAATTTCTCCAAATGGCCTTGGTGGAGAGATTTTACTAATGAGATTTTCAGGGCCTTTTTACTCCAATGAGGGTGGATGATTCGTTTCAACTTTTTCTGCTCAGATTATTATACAGGAATCAGCAAAATCATCTGAATGTGAAGCAGTAACCACAGGGTTGTGTGTTTACCCCGAGAGAAAGGGACCGGGGTGAAGCCTAGTCCCGTGTCTCATGAGGATTTTCAGGAGAAGCCCACACACAGCTCATGAGTAGAAAAGATCAACCCAAATTTACTGTGAATATCATAAAGCAATGCCACCATTTATGACTTTTCAGCTTTGTAAAATATGCTGGCAGATTTGCTCATGCTCAGGAGAATTTGATAGCTAAACCCATAAGGTTTCTAGCTGCTTAACAATGAGGCACAGAAAGGTCACTTTTTCATGGACTAAGTGATTAATAAGATTTTTTATTGCATTTGTTCAATACTTCAGTTCAGAAATTCATGTACTTGTGGAGTGATGAAGGGTGGACCCTGGGGTTTTTAGTAGTTTAAAAAGGGCAGGCTTTGGCCCTGCCATGGGGATTGTGCCCTGGGGCAGGGGGATGAAGGTTTTGTGGTCTTGTGGTTTTGTGGCATGTAAATGATGGTTCAGCAGAAGGTTCGTTTTTTGTTTTGTTTTACTTTTGTTTTTTTCTTGCTAGTACAAATCCCAAAGAAGCTTTCTTTTAAAACTTTAGTCCATCAGGAGCAAGTTTAATTGAACAGCAGGTTATTAATTTAATCCTGCTATTTAGGTACATACATTAGAGACATTTTATTGAGAACACTTTCCTTCTGCAAAGTGTCTCTCACAAGTAGGTGATGCTCACCCAGGGGCCAGGAGAGAAAGTCCTTTTGAGAATACTCGATTTTGATTTAGGGACTTAGGGGCTGTCCTTGGCCCTTTTCAGGGATCCCTCTGCGGGTGACCCTGGGCCAGCTTCCCAGCCATGACCAGCCTCGGGGACCCTGGCTGGCACTGTGGTGGGCTACATAGGAGAGCCCTGGGACCAGTCTGCATTGGAGTGAGGAATTCACAGAGCAGGGTTCCTCCAGGCTTCGCTATGATGCTTTCTCCCTGCACTAAGATGGGTGTTGACAGCGAGGCTGTGGGGTGAGTGGGCACAAACCAGACAGAGGCCCTTATAGTCCTAGGCAGCAGGCGCCCCTCCCAGGCAGCAGGAAGGGCAGCGTTGGCCTGTCCGTCTCCCTGGATGAGTAACATCTGGGTGCTCTTCCCTGCTGTCAGACACAGGCAGCTCTGCCTCCCAGGAGCTTCACCAGGCCCTCGGCTGGGATGTGCATGCGCAGAAAGGCCTAGGCTGCTGCCAGGGAAGGGGAGGTGCCTGTGGGGACAGCACCCTTGAAGGTGCCTTTGGGAGTTGGGATTGCCCGCTCTAATTTCTGGAATGGGATTATAATTACGCTTGTGTGAAAGTAACCCTCAAAAGTAAGTGAAATCAGCTGGCTATATTGTGGAATAACCATGTAAAATTGCGTTTATTCAGCAAAAGAAAAAACAAAAAGTTAGTAAACTACGCCGAGCCCTGAAGGTGGGGGTAGGCGTTGATGTGCCCCGAGGCAGGATAACACAGGGATGCAGACGGAGGCCTCGCCTGCGGGCCCAGGTTCCCTTCCACGCTCACTCACAGTTGCCCGGGTCCACCTGGGGCCACCTGGGCTCACAGGAACTCTGTCTGTGCTGGCCACTTCCACTGGTAAACGTTAGGGATTTAACACCCCAAGGGCAACCCTCAACCGAGGAAGGACAGGGGTCAGTAGGAGAACACCTGCTTCCCAGTCCTCAGTAAGGATGCCTCTCGGGCAGATTTGGGCACCTTCCTCGCCCCATGGCCCACCCTCCATTGCTGGCTCCTCTCCTTCCGCGTGTCCGTTCCCAGGACCGCCTGGAATCACCTTCCAAACAAACGCCTGCACCCTGGCCCTGGCCATGTGGCTTCTTTAGGGATCTGAGCTTAAGGCAATGGCCTCATCTTCAAGGATGAGGTGGGAGCCCAGTCATTCTGCCCTGGGCTGCCGCACTTTTGGTGGTCGGGGACTCTGGAGCAGCCGCAGCCACAGGCTCCAGGAATGTTCCCCATCCCTGAGAGCAGGCAAAGTCCAGGGACCAGGAGAAGAGGGCCGCAGAGGGGGACGGGTTGAAAGGGAAGGAGAATGGCCAGGCAGTTTCTCAAAAATGAAGTCTGTCCACATGCAGCTGGCATCATTGGGGCTTGTGGGGTCATTAGGGCTTGTGGAAGGCACAGTGTGGGCCTGGGGGACGGGGGGAGAAAGTCCTGGGAAGGAGTCCGCTGGGGGTGGGTTGGGGCATCTGGGCTCAGGAGGGGCCAGGTGGGCTGCAGATCCAGGCAGGCATCTCCAGGACAGTGCGGGAGCCGGAGCTGGAGAAATAGAGCAGGCAAATCTGGACAGAGCTCGGGGATGGGTGTGGCCCAAGTCTTCAGCCCCCGCCCTAAAAGCGGAGGTCCTGGGCTCAGGCCCCAGGGAGGTTTTTGAACCCTCCTCATGTGGCCACTGGGAGTGCTGTGTGGCCGGGGCCCATTCCCCCACTCTCAGTGGTCTTGAACTTCTGCTGCCCCAGCAGAGGCCTTGGGTCAATTTTCCTGAGACCAGGGGAGGCAGGAAGAAACAGGAGAGATGAAGATGGCAGGAAGGGAGGGAGGGTGCTGGCACTGGCCACGCAGCCTGAGCTGAGAAGAGAGAGTGGGGGGCAGGGCCCACGACTAGGGACCAAGGGACCTGGAGATGCATTTCGGCTGCTGGGGTCTTATTTAGCGGCTGCAAGGGCAGGCCGCCCTCAACACCTTGGAGCAGTCTGGCTTGTCTGTCTGTCTTCTTGGGTTTCCAACACAACATGAAATAATATAACATAATGTTACCTGGGAGCTTTATTCATTTCTTTACATGAGTGAATTCCACGCAGGCCTCAAGATAACCAGTTGCAGCCTGTCCTCTGCCCACGGGGCATGGGCGCGGGGAAGGGCAGGCTGTGCAAGGAAATGGTGATCGTATTTCTAAAGTCCAGCTGCAGGGTCATCAAGAGATGAGGGTAATTGTGACAGATTGCTTCCTTCCTTAGGACGTTTGCACTCATAAAACCCAGAAGGAAAAATCACCTCTAATTAGATTAACACTTCATGCTCCCGGTCTATTACGGCCATTTGAAGATACAAAGAAGTAAAAGGAAATACATTTTGTTTGACAATCCAATTTCATCAAAACATTAGCTTCCAGGACTTTCATAAAAGTAACCAGGTTTGTCTTTGAGATGGAAGTTTGCCATGTTTGGGAGACCCTATATGACCCAGCTTTCCTTGAGGGACAGAGACCGCAGCTCCTGTCCCTGGAACACACTGAGGACCACAGCAGGGAGCCATGAGGGTGGGTGGGGGCGGACGGTGCAGACAGACAGATACACGTTTCTGCAGACGCACACGAGTCTGTCTGGCTAAGCCCAGCCCCAGCGGCAGGGTCGGAGAGGGCATGGCTCCAGCTTTCCTTGGAGAGGCCATGGACTGTGCCCCTGACCTGAGGCCCTCTCAAGGCTGGGGCTTTATCCTCCAGTTCGGGACGTGGCAGGCGCCAACATTTTGCCAGCTTTCGCCCTTTACTCTAGTCATCAGGATCCCTGGCCTTTTCCGTGATCCACGGATTGAAAAATACTTGAAAGAGCGTTTTTGGTTTTAGAGATGGAAGGTAGGGTTCTGTTTTGGTTTTAGAGA